>NC_133620.1:237909451-238131951 GCF_048593235.1 Sminthopsis crassicaudata | reverse complement strand
ATCATGTAGTTGTTTCACATAGTTAATGTATGACTTGAATGCAGAAATAATGCCTGCTGTGTATAACTGGGAGAGAAAAATTTTCCCAGCCTCCAGTCTCTGTCTCATCCAGTCTATCCCACACATTGCTACCAGACTAATTTCCCTAAAAGATGGATTGCATAATTTCAATTCCTGTCTCAAAAACTTCTCTTTGCATACTATATCAAATCTAAATTCTAAGCTATTCAAAACCTGGTCCCAAACTGACTATCTAACTTTTTATGGTATTACTAGACATCATGAATTCTTTTTTTCTATTCAGCCTGTTCTCAATTTCCCAAGGTATGTATTGGTAGTTCTGCACTTCTGTTTATGTTTGTCTGAAATACCTCTGATCTATGCAAGCCTATCCTCTCTTTAAATCCCGATTCAAATTTCATTACTTTCATAAGACCTTTTTGTCTATAAGGCACTGAGAAAAGATAGAGTATCATGTATAAGAAATAACAAGTAAGCCAGTTCAGCTGAGTGGAGTGCATGGGAATAAAATATTGCTGCTGTTATCATTCATTTTCAAAGAGGACCAATGATATCACTCCTGATGCCAAATAGAGTACTTTATATTTGATCCTGGAGATTACTGAGTTCAGGAGTGACATGATAAGACCTTTAATTTAATAAAATCACTTTGTCAGTTTAGTGGAGGATGGATTTACAGGGGAGAAACATTGGATGAGGAACATCAATTAGAAAACAATTGAGAAATGATGAACACATGAATTAGGGTGGTAACTGAGATGAAAGGTGAATACAAAAGATGTTGTGAAAATAAAAGTAATAAGATTTGGAACTGGATTGGATAAATAGTGAGATAAATAAGAGTAAGGAGAAGTATCTCACAATTTAAAATAATAGAAAAATTTTGTAGAGAAGAGAGCTTAAAGGCAAGTAGTCAAAAAAGATAAGTTCTATTTGGGACTTATTGAATTTGAGAAGTCTTTGTGATATCTGGTTTTAGCTATCCAAAAGCAAGGCAATCCTGGACTAAAGCTCAGGAAAAAAAGATTAAATATAAATATATAGATCTGGGAATTAACCTAGTAAGGAAACTTTATTAATAGATTCCTAGATCACCAAAAATTGAGGCACCCATATAGAAGCTGTCACCAGTAATATCTTTTAGAAGAAGATATTTTTTGACTCCCTTAATATATGGTGGGGAAGTGAGGAGCAACCTCTTGCCATTGACTATGTAGCTAGAACTGACCATGTCTTTAAATCAATAGAGTGACTAAATAAAGTACAGTCACTCCTTTCTGGTAGGTTTTTAGGGGGAAAAGATCTTATTCAATCATATCATGAGTACTATGCATTAAGCTAGGTCTGAAAAAGGCCACCTTCCTCCTACCCTTAGTCCATGTAGCCCTAAGAAATGTATTTGGGGTTTGGTCTGTTTCAGGTGTCTTTTATGGTTATACATATAGTGGAGTTCCTGGATGCAGAAGCTTGAGTCTTGGCAAATTGTGAGTCAGGATTGTAGTCCAAATGTTACTGACATTCCATGGTGAAGCCCTGAGAAACCGAGGCACCTGGATTTGAGTTCAAAGAGACTTTGGTCTTGGAACTTGATGGAACTATGTTATGTAACACCCAAGTTAAACTTTGAGACTAACCCTCTTACCTTTCTCAGAGTTTTAGGTGGTCCAAAAAAAGATTATACTCCCAAGGTAGTAGAATGGAAGGGATAATGTTATATTTCTGTTCTTGCCATAACTTTAAAGAAAATATTCTTTTGTAAACCCCTAATCTAACTGTTAAATGATTGAATGGAACTAGAATGCTAGGGTTCCCTAAAATTAAAAGGAACATAATAGGTGAGTAGCTTGAATTAATGGCAGAGATTACAAACCTTCTCTTTCTCTCTGCTCTCTCTGACTCTCTGTCTCTCTGTCTCTCTGTCTCTCTGTCTCTCTGTCTCTCTGTCTCTCTCTGTCTCTCTCTCTCTCTCTCTCTCTCTCTCTCTCTCTCTCTCTCTCTCTCTCTCTCTCTCTCTCTCTCTCTCTCTCTCTCTCTCTCTCTGTCTTTTTCTGAGGCAATTGGGGTTAACTGACTTGCCCAGGATCACACAGCTAGGAAGTGTTAAGTGACTGAGACCTAATTTGATATCAGATACTCCTGACTTCAGAACTGGTTCTCTATCCACTGCTCCACTTAGTTATCCCCATCCCCCCTCCAATCTCTTTTTAAATAGTATTGGAAAATCCACAGGAAAGACAAAATGTTATATATCTGACTGTCAGGTAATGGGGGCCAGAGTAATCACTGTTACATCTGAGTAGGGATGATTATTGAGCACATGGATTCTGATGGATCACCAACTAAAATAGTATACAACAAAAAAGAAAGAAAAAAAGAAGTCTAGGACAAAGCTTTGGTAACAGTTAGCAAACATGATGACAAACCAGCAAAGGAAACTTCTGGCCAAGATGGCTGCCTGAAAAGGAGGCAAACTATCTAATTCCCACACACCCACTCCAGTAAAAATACTGAAATTATGCCTTAGACATAATAATGATTTAAAAGATCAAATGAGAAACTGTAGTAAAAGAGTTCTACCACAGAACTGAATAAAAAGTCATTCATAATCTCTCTGGCAAATGGAAAGGGAATGAGCAAAGTCAGCACCAGCACAAGTGAGCAAACCCAATCCATCATCTCAGCTGAAAAGGAAGAGATCATCTTGAAAGGCTCTGTGTCTGGAAGCAGCAAGAGGGGAAAGCATCACCGAGGTCAGAAAGCCCTGGGGGGACCCAGGAAGTACCAGGAAGGAGCAGTGGCTAGAACAGTGAAACAGTGCTCAAACTGTCATAGCCCATGCCATGAGGCATCTCTAGGACTCTCTCTAGATGCTATCAAGGGCCCTGAAGATTTGGATCTTTGAACTTCAAATATCTAGTGGGAGGGGTACTAACCCCATGAAATTGCTGAAAGTCAGCAGCAGAAGCCAGGAGACCCAAAGCAAGAAACAAGCATTATGACCTATCCTGACAAAAGCACCAATGTAGCCTGACCCTGGGACAAACCTCAATTCAGAAACTAAAACTAGAAATATGAATAAATCAAAGCAAGCACCAAGCAGCATAAAAAGTATTATACATCTAAAGAATGCCCCAAAATAGTTACTCCATAGCAAATGAAACAATGACTTTGAGTAGGAAAAAAAAATGATTTCTCACATAGTTTTGTGAATTCCTAAAAGAAATGAGGCAAAAATTTTTTAATGAAATTAAAGCTCTTAGAGAAAAAATTGGAAGGAGAATAAATAGGTTAAGTCGCCAACTTTGCCAAATCATGACAGCAAAAAATATTATAGCAAAATTTTTAAAAAGGAAAAAAAAAAAAAAAAAAAAAAAAGATGTCTGATGCCAAAACCAACTGACCTAGAAAACAATTTAGGAGATTTAATTAAAAATTTAGTGAAAAGGCTCATTTTTTAAAGATTGGATATTATTTTTCAAGATATCATAAATTTTAAAAAACCTTGAAGGAGTTGTTAAACCCAGAGAATAAAGTGAAGATAAAAACACTACACATATTCTCTTCTGAAATCACACAAAGAAATTATACAAGGATAAAAAAGAAATATCTAATATTGATGCCAAGAAAGAAAGAGATAATGAAACTTTTTTCAATATTCAGGGAGACAGAGAATAGAAGGAAAGTGAGAAGGAAGTACAAATAAGCAGGGCAATTTTGAAAGTAATACATAGGGGTAACTAAGTAGTACAATGGCAATAATACTGAGCCTGAAACCAGGAGGACCTGAGTTTAAATCTAGCCTCAGATAGTTGATGCTTATTAGCTGTGTGACCCTGAGTAAACCCCAATTGCTTCACGCACACACACACACACACACACACACACGTGATGAAGAGATGGAAGTTTCGAGAGAACTATTTTCTTTTTTTTTTTTCTTTTTTTTTTTTATTTATTTATTTAGAATTTTTTTCCACAGTATATATGCATGAGAGAACTATTTTCACTAAATCATGAGCCCAGGAACCAGATTGTAAAGTTTATCAAAGAGAGTAAAACTAGAAGTAAACAGACAGCTATCTCAAGGAATTTAGCTGAGAAAAAAAGAAAGATATAGTATGGTAAGGAATGGTAAGATCAAGTGAGGGTTTTTAATGATAAGAGTAATGGGCATGTTGGTAGGCAGCATGGAACCACTGAATAGGGAAGACATGTTAAGTTTCAATTTGGCATCACTATTACATAGCACTGTTTCATACTTTTGTAATTTCTTTGTGTAATTTCTTTCTGTGATTTCAGAAGGTAATCTATGTAGTCTTTTTAATCTTCATTTTATTCTTTGGATTTAATAATTCTTTGAAGTGTTTTTTTTTTTTATTTATGATATCTTAAAATGTAATATCCAGGTAAGATGGGGGAGGGAGAACATGCAAGGTGAATTTCAAAATTTCCTTTGTCAAAGAGAAGAGTCATCTCTTCATTTGAATCTAAGATAAAAGAGGAGATATTTGAGTAAAATGAAGAACAATATGAAATCCTTAAAAAAAAAAAAAAGCAGAAGGGTAAATCTATTTTGTGGGAAATGTGAACAGAAACAAAAAAAGTTTAGAATAACTACTATGGAGAGTGGAATAGAAAATTGATTAGAAAGGTATAGAATGAGCATCTTGATGCAGTGATTAGATAATATAAATTTAATAACTCCTTATGATCAACATTCTTTATTTAAAAATTTTAAGTTTTGAATTATAGTCAATGATTATTTTACTAAGGAATGAATATAGATAGATAGCATGGATTTATTTATCATGATTGTGTGGGGCTAGTTCTTTGCATTCTGAGATTATCTTCTATTTACTCTATTTAAATCTTGTGTGTACTTATTTTCATGTCATATCCTCAATTAGTATGTGCATTCCTTGTGGGCAGTGGATGTGTTTGCCTTTCTATGCATTCCTAGAGCTTAATGCAGTGCCTGGCACATTGTTCTAAGTCGAAAGAGAAAGAGAGAGAGAGAAAAGAAGAAGAAGATATAAAGCCCAAAAGACTTTATTAAAAGCAAGGATCCAAATAAAGATTTATTAAATATATTTTTTCCAAAACATGTGCAAAGATAATTTTCAACATTCATCTTTGCAAAATCTTATGTTCCAATTTTCTTTTCCTTCCCTTCCCTCCACCCCCCCAGAAGGCAAAGTAATCCAATTCATGTTGAACATGTGCAATTCTTTTATACATATTTCCACATTTATCATACTGCATAAGAAAAATTAGATCAAAAAGGAAAAAAATGAGAAGAAAAACAAAATACAAGCAGAAACAATAAAAAAGATGAAAATACCATGTTGTGATCCATACTCAGTCCCTACAGTCCTTTCTCTGCATGCAGATGGCTTTCTGCATCATAAGGCTATTGGAATTGGTGTAAATCACCTCACTGTTGAAAAGAGCCAGTGAAATAGACAAAAGATTGGTCCCTCCCCAGGCCTGGGTTATAGGGATCTCAGGCTTATAGGATAATGTTGCTTAAATTAAATTAAGGGAAGTGTTTTACAAAGTGCTTACTCAGCTATGTTCAGACAGAATACTTGTCTAACAATGTCAGACCTACTCTGGTAATCTATGTCAATATCTGCCATTGTGTATTCTCCTTACATCCTGTAAGCCCCCTATTTTCCTTTGTAAGCAGAAATCAAGTCAATGTTTAACATCAAATGTAACCACAAGGCTTTTGTAAAAGTTTGGTTTGATTCAGTTTATTTGTTAACGTTGTAAGTTATGTTTTATGGAGCTATTCACTATATTGTGAATCTTAAAAGTTTTGAAGAGAACTGGAAAGAAGAATGCAAGTGATTTATGAAGGATTGGTTTATAGGAACAATTAAAGGTTTGCATGATTTTGTTCAAGGCTGAACAAGAACTCTTTATAAGCCTGTCTCTACTTCTGTTTGGGATGGAACTCTACCAAGAGGTCCGTCCTGGCCAGTAAATAAACGCTTTCCTAAATTATGAACACCTTGGCTGCCTTGAATTTTATTGCCTGGGCTATTTCACTTGGAGGTTCCACCAAGATAAGCCCTTGGCTTGGTCTGACGGCCAGTCCCTCTTCCTCGAGGGAGAAAGAGGTTATGGATCCTAGAGGGTGGCTGCTAAGAGACATTCCTCAGCCCCAGTTTCTAGTAATCTCTTTCTGTGGACCAGGCGAGTGAGACCCAAATTTTTTGATTTGGTTCAAAATTGGTATAAAGCATTATAAAAGCAGTTCTGGTTGAAAAGATTTTAAGGAGACCCTGAAGCTGTCTAACTATCTTGCAGTTGCCTATCTGGTCTGGTGAATACTCCTGTATCTGTAGCAAGTGGGTAAGCTGGACGCAGTGCTAAACACCCTTGCTGACCGCTACAGGACGCCGTGTGACAGTCCTGAGTGTCTAAATCTGGACACATCTGGCCTTATCTGATTCTGAGTGCCTTTTTGGGGTACTCTTCTAGTTATATGTGTTCTGTGTTCTGTGTGATTTGTCTGTCTGTTTTGTTGGCTGAAGAGCTCTGTTAAGTTTTAAGAACAATGATTAAGAAATTTGGGTATTGGTTATTTGAAAATTTGCTTGTGATTTTAAACTGTTTAACCTGATATACTAATTTGTCAGTAAAAGGAACAAAAAGGCAGATGGTTTTTCCTTGAAGCCATTTTCAGAGCCTGCTAGAATAAAAGGCAATAAAACCTTACCTGATCGAAATTCAGGCAGGAGATTTTTAAGATGATTTTAAGATGATTCTGAAATTGTGGGTAATAATTTTGTTACTGCCTTTGCATGCTAGATTTGCTAACTGTGAGTACAAGATCTTGGAATTTGTTTGAATATTGAAATCTTTATTACTTTTTTTTTTTTCCCCCTGAGGCTGGGGTTAAGTGACTTGCCCAGGATCACATAGCTAGGAAGTGTTAAGTGTCTGAGACCAGATTTGAACTTGGGTCCTCCTGAATTCAAGACTGGTGCTCTATCTACTGTGCCACCTAGCTGCCTCTAAACCTTTATTACTAAAGAGGGAAAAAATGTGTCTATTTTAGTAATGGCAGAAAAAAAAAAAAACCTGCTAGCAGAGTTAAAGGGAAAGAGCAATAAATTTCAAGCTCTGCCTGGACAGATAAGAGAGATGCTAATTGCTATCAGACAACACTCAGGCAGAAAAAAAACTTTTGTAAAAAGTTTGGTTTGATTCAGTTTATTTATTAACATTGTAAGTTATGTTTTATGGAGCTATTCACTATATTGTGAATCTTTAAAGTTTTGAAGAGAACTGGAAAGAAGAATGCAAGTGATTTATGAAGGATTGGTTTACAGGAACAATTAAAGGTTTGCATGATTTTAGGAAGTAAGAGAAAGGTTTCTGGCAGCAGGAAAAAGAGGTGGGAGAGAGAGAGAAACGGGAGAGGATCCTTTGTCTTCAAAGGTAAAGATTCAACTTACCCACCCCCAACTGCTTTCTGCTACTTTAGCAGCGGAGCATCTAGTTAGGAAAGTTGTTGGAGATTGTTTAAGTATGTAGTAAAAGAGGAGAAAGTTGAGAAGCTGATAAAAACTTGATATTGGGAGAAAGTAAATAAACTGATCTGCTAAATCTTGAGAAGGATTCCCAAATAGGAAATTAAGTGGGGAACCTGAGGGAATTTTTGTCCAGGGGGTGCAGGAGTGGGGGAAGGTTGGCCACATGGAATCCTCCCCTCCCCTTACCTCTCTAAGTGTGTTCCAGCTGGGCTTTTTTAATCATGTTACTGCCAGTGCAGCAAACTGGTTTAAAGGGACAGGCTTACTTTTTAGGTTAATTGACTGAATATTTGCTTCTTAATATATAATGGTTTTCTTGTTTGAGGAATATGGTCATAAATGTAATCCATATTTTGGTGGGATTATTTCTAAAAGTTTAAAGAATCTTCTAGATTCTCTTATGTGGTATTTGGACATTCTGTATAGGTTTAAATTGATTTTATTGCATCAACTGTTTAAATAACTGAGGTTATTTAAAGGGGCTCTGAAAATAATAGTTTTTCTTTGTCCTTTTGAAAATGTTTCTGTTACGAACAATGTGCAATTTGGGACATTTTTCTATGTATTGGATATTTCAAAAACAAACTGATTTGTATGTATAATATTCACTTATGAAACATCTACTTGGATATGATAATTGTTTAAGTTGTGAACTTATTGGGACAAATTTCTTACTGTTATCACTATAAGGTTATGGTAAATATCTATTTAGGATTTACCAGAAATTTGATTAATGGAATTTGTTATTGGAAGTAAAATTTTCTTGGGCTTATTTACCGGATCAGTAAATAAACGCTCTCTAAATTACAAACACCTTGGCTGTTCTGAATTAACCAATAGTCAATGCTATTTGGGAGTTTTAAAACTCCACTCTCTGACAGTTAGTGGGACAATTGATTGGAATAAAATTGGGTTAAAGCTATTTTATCCCGTATGTGCTGAAGGTTGAGTTTTAACTGCTTATGTTATGTTATAGTTATGTTCTTGCAAATTTTCCTCCTGTAACTGATCTCTATGGTCGGAGCAATGATCAATAGAATTGTTAATGCAATTCAATTATGTCATACCATGCTATTTTCAGTCTGATTATATGTAATCATTGTATCCTAAATGCTTAGGCAAATAAGTATTTAGCCTGGTCATGTCTGTTATTGGGCATTTGTGTTTGTTTGGTTTTTTTTTAAGGTTTCTAAATGACAATTAACAGTGGTCTGTGAGACCTAACTGCTGTTAAGACTTGAGACTACAGCTGTTTGCCTGTTTTGTAAAGCAAACTCATCTCTTCACATAGGAAGATATTGGCTCCCCACATTTTGCAGCAATCTGGTGGACCAGTCTTTCTATCTCAAGTTGTTCTATTCTTTATTTTTAAAATTTATTTATTTTTGTTCTAGATTTTGGTCAAATTAGAGATATTGACTTGCTTCTGGGACCTAGATCAGCTTTGATCAGTTTTGATTGTCAGCACAGCAGACCCACCCTCTGCATGGAATGAGAGCCTCTGACCATTTCTCAGCAGGCAGTTTGAATGAGAAGCTTCATCCCTTTAAACCTGATGGACTGATATGGGGGATTTTGGGAATAGTTGATGAATGACTGTTAAACCTTGCCCAGGTCATCTATTACTGTGTGTTTAAGATTTAGGATGGGATATGTTAAAACTGTGTAACTATTGCTGTTATATTTGAGGGATTTTTAGGAACACTACTGTGCTAGTTTGTTATGTATAGGAATCTTGATTCACTCTTGGGATTTATATGTGGAATAGTCATTTGATAATTCTTTTCCATGAGGAAAAAAAAAAAAAGGGAGGAAGAGATAGAACATTGGGGAAGCTGGTATATTTTTCTCATAATACCGGAAAGAATGAGAACCCCTAGTTCCTATTCACTTTGCCTTAGGCACTTCTGTCCCACCCCCTATCTCACTAGTTCAGATTGAATTTGGAAGTTTTTGGGGTTTTTTGTTTTTGTTTTTTAAAGATATTCCTTTTTTTTTTCATTTTTATTATGCTTTAACTTTGAAATACCTTATTCTGTTGAATTGCCTGGCAGACTCAGTTCTTGGGATTATATTTTTAGAAACAATCAGAAATCAGACACCTGTCTTGAGACTGGCAGTCTCTCTGATCTGTTTTTCCAGTCCTGTAATCCCAATTCATTAATTAGTATTTCAGCAATCTCAAAGGACCTTATAGTTTGATATCATGAGTCTAAAAGTGTGGGATTTGCCTGCCTTGATGGTCTAACTATGCATAATCTGCTCAGAAATCTGATCCTTTCTGCAGTCCTGTCTGTTCCTCTGGGCAGGGACAGGTGAAATTACTCCAAGCCTCACCCTTCTCCCCTGGAGAGGGTTGCCCCTCTGAATGGGCCTTGAGCCCTTGAACCTGCTGCTCTGTAAGCAGAGACAGAGTTAAGTGCACAAATGACCACAGACCTAACTCACAGTGAACTGTCCATCTCAAACTGGATTATCTGGTTGAGATGGTGCCCCAACTGCAGAAGACCTGATATGCTTGCAACAAGGGAGCTTTTGTACTGCTGTTAATTCTGGGGTTATCAGGGAGAGACTTGTCCTTGCATTTTTTTCTAGTTTTATTTTGGTTTATTTGCTTCACATAATATTCAGAAGAGAGAGAGTGTGGAATGTTGTGCCACAGTCTCTTTAATTGTCCTGACTTGGTTTCCCTAATTTGTTCTGCCTCAGTTTCCCTAAATTGTTCTGCCTCAGTTTCCTTAACTGTTCTGCCTCAATCCCCTTAGTTGCAAACTCCCCCTACCCCATGGTTCATTAAAGACTGAGGGCCACTTGCTCTAAGGTTATAAATTGTTAATGTAAGACTCAAGATAAGAGGGAGTTCAGACTTCCTGGCTCCTATCAAAATGTCCAGTGTCTCCCACCATGCTGTCAGAACCAGACTGATAGTCTGTTCCAATTCTCAACGTTCTGAACCCACCCCTGCCTTGGGCTACTCCTGTAGCTGAGCCATGTGTGTCTACATGTCATTGAGAACTCACATTCACCACTGGATACTTTGAGAATAGAGTCCTGTCCAGTCAATCAAACTCTCCCATTGATAGAATGTTGGGAGCTCTCTGACCTCTATCTTGCCTCAGTTTCTCCGGCCTTACATTTGCCTTCTTAGCTCTCAGGTCGATTCAGGCATTAGGACTCTAGAGAGTCTCATCACCCATTTAGAAAAATCAGTGGACTCCCTAGCGGAGGTTATATAACAGAACGATCATGAGTCAGATTTGCTGTTCATGAAGCAGGGCGGACTATGTATGGAGCTGGGAGAATCTTGTCGTTTTTACACAAATCGGTCGGGTATCATTGGGGAATTGCTCACCTCCTCGCATAAGTGATTGGATGACCAGGAGGCCAGTCGCAAAGCTTCAATGTCCTGATATCAGTCACTCTATAACTGGTCCCCCAGCTGACCACCCTCCTTTCAGGAATCGCAGGTCCTCTTCCTCCTCCTCATAGCTCCCTGCATAATTAAGTGCCTCACCTCTTACGTTCAGGATCACATACAGATCCTGAAACTTTTCACCCTCAAGATGACTTATTCCCCATTGGCCTCAGATGAGTCACAACTATGAACATAAAAATGGGGGAGTGAAATGGAAAAAAGATTAGTCCCTCCCCAGGCCTGTGTCAGGGGGACCTCAGGCTTATAGGAAAATGTTGCTTAAACTAAATTAAGGGAAGTGTTTTACAAGGTCAATTATGTTCAGACAGAATACTTGCCTAACAATGTCAGACCTACTCTGGTAATCTATGTCAACATCTGCCATTGTGTATTCTCCTTATATCCTGTAAGCCCCCTATTTCCCTTTGTAAGCAGGAAATCAAGTCAATGTTTAACATCAAATGTAACCACAAGGCTGAACAAGAACTCTTTATAAGCCTGTCTCTACTTCTCTTTGGGATGGAACTCTACCAAGAGGTCCGTCCCGACCGGTAAATAAACGCTCTCTAAATTACAAACACCTTGGCTGTCCTGAATTTTATTGCCTGGGATATTTCACCATGTCCTTTAGAATTGATCATCACATAATCTTGCTTTTGCTGTGAACAATGTTCTCCTAATTCTATTCACTTCACTTAGCATTAGTAAGTCTCTCCAGGCTTCTCTGAAATCATCTTGTTGATCATTTCTTATAGAACAATAATATTCCATAACATTCATATACCATAACATATTCAACCATTCTTCAACTGATGGGCATCCATTCATCTTCCATTTCCTTGCCACTACCATTCATCTTCCATTTCCTTGCCACTACAAGAAGGGCTAGAATAAACATTTTTGCACACACAGGACCTTTTCCCTTTTTTTATGATCTCTTTGGCATACAGGCCCAGTAGAAACTCTGCTGGATCAAAGGATATGCCCAGTTTGATAGCCCTTTGGGCATAGTTCCAAATTGCTCTCCAGAATGGTTGGATCAGTTCACAACTCCACCAACAATGTATTAATGTCCTAGTTTTCCCACATCCCCTTCAACATTCATCATTATCTTTTCCAGTCATTTTAGCCAATCTGAAAGGTGTGTAGTTGTACCTCAAAGTTGTCTTAATTTGCATTTCTCTACTCAATAATGATTTAGAGCATTTTTATGACTATAAATGGTTTTAATTTCTTCATCTGAAAATTGTCTATTTATATCCTTTGACCACTTATCAATTGGAGAGTGGAGTTGTATTCTTATAAATTTGAGTCAATTCTGTATATATTTTAGAAATGAGGCCTTTATCAAAACCCTTGGATGTAAAATTTTTTTCCCAGTTTATTACTTATCTGCGTCAGTTTTATTTGTACAAAACCTTTTTAACTTAATATAATCAAAATTATATATTTTGCATTCTATAATGTACTCTAGTTCTTCTTTAGCCACAAATTCCATCCTTCTCCACAGATCTGATAGGTAGACTATCCTTTGTTCTTCTAATTTGCTTATAATATCACTCTATGTCTAAATCATGAACTCATTTTGATCTTATCTTGGTATATTAGGTATTAGGTATAGGTCAATGCCTAGTTTCTGCCATATTAATTTACAATTTTCCCAACAATTTTTGTCAAATAGTGAGTTCTTATTCCAGAAGCTGGAGTGTTCGGGTTTATCAAACACTAGATTACTATAGTCATTGACAATAGTCTCGTGAACCTACTTATTCCACTGATCAATTACTCTACTTCTTAGTCAGTACCAAATGGTTTGATGATGCTGCTTTGTAATATGTTTTAAGATTGGTACAGCTAGGCCATCTTCATTTGCATTTTAAAAAAATTCATTCCCTTGAAACTCTTGATCTTTTGTTTTTGCAGATGAACTTTGTTATTATTTTTCTAGGTCTGTAAAGTAATTTCTTGGGAGTTTGAAGGGTATGGCCCTGAATAAGTAGATTAATTTAGGTAGTATTGTCATTTTTATTATATTATCTTGGCCTACCTAATCAATTTTTTCCAATTGATTAAATATGACTTTATTTGTGTGGAAAATTCAAATTCAGCCTCAGATACTTGAAACTTCTTAGCTATGTAACTCTGAGCAAGTCACTTAACCCCAATTGCCTGGCCAAAAAAAAAAAAAAAAAAAAAAGAAGAAGAAGAAGAAAGAAAGAAAGAAGAGAGAGAGAGAGAGAGAGAGAGAGAGAGAGAGAGAGAGAGAGAGAGAGAGAGAGAGAGAGAGAGAGAAAGGAAAACACTGACACAAAATTATATTGGTAGTGGATGTCCAGATTAAGGTTTATATTCCCTAACCCACATTAACTTTTGTATCAAGAAGACAATAATGGGGGGGCAGAGCCAAGATGGCGGAGAAGAAACACACGACTCAGTGAACGTCCTCACTCCCTCACAACCAATTAGATAAATTAAGTCTCAAAATTAGCTCAGGACTGATAGATACCACAAGGACTGGAAGCACGACTTACCAGGTGAAGAGAATCTGGAGTTTCAACAGGAAAGGTCAGTTCTCAGGGGAGGAATAAGAAAGACCAGCACAGACGGTGGGGTAGGGGCACACTGCGCCCATTGCGCTGGGAGGGGCTCTGGGATCAGAGAAGCCACTGAGGTAAAGGAATCTGGCACAGGCTGTTAGCTCTTCTCTGCTAATTATTTAGCAGTTCAGAAGAGAAAGCCAAAATATTTTAAAACTCAGATTAGATTTTCCCCCCGATCCTGGGGGGTGACTCAGCAAATCTCTTGGCACCAGGGGGTGTGGCCACAGCTACCTCCTGAGAATAGTTAAGAGACTGACAAGTGGGTGGATACGGCCCAAGGCAACACACACTGCCTAGCTTAGCTGGAGGGAGTGGAACTCAGCTCCAGGAAGTCCCAGAGAAGCGGAACCTTTGAACTAGGGACCGCGGTTTCTGGCAGACACTTCCAGTTTGAGCGCAGGGGCTTCTCACGTCACCTGCTGCAGACACCCACTCCCCACCCGGACACATAGGCTGGGCTTCCTGCAGTCTTCACTATTCTACGCCCTCGAAGCACAGTAGTGCTAATCACTTCTGAGGCACCTCCAGGGAGGGGGTGGGGAACTCTCTCCCAGAGCTCTATCTTAGCTAAGGCGCAGGAGCCGCTGCATCCATCCGGTCTGGGAGGAAGCTGGTAAAGAAGTAAATAATTTCCTACCCTAGGGACAGACCCCAAAACATTTTTTAAGTATGAGCAAAAAAGCTAGAAAAACTATAGATTCCTTCTATACAGAGAAAGAGCGGGTATCCAACCCCGAGGAAGTTAACAGCAAAGATTCAGAAGATAACAACCTAAAGGGGAACGATTCCTGCCCCCCATCACATAACTCTCTCCTAGAAGAAGCTCTTAAAAAATTGAGGGAGATCGAAGAAAAATGGGGAAAAGAAAGGGAAGTTATGATAGAGAATAACAACGTCCTGAAATTGGAGTTGGAAAAAATAAAGAATTCACAGGAGATGCAGGGAAACAAAATTAGTGAATTAGAAAAGGTTAAAAAAACACAAGAAAGTAGGATTTCTGAATTGGAAAAGATAAAAAAGTCTCAAGAAAATAGAATTTCTGAATTGGAAAAAGAAAATAATTCTCAAAAAAAAAAATTAGGGAAATGGAAAAAAATTCAATAGAGCAAAATAATTCATTTAAAAACGAAATTGGGCATTTACAAAAAGAACTAAAAACTGTGAAAGAAGAAAATAACTCCTTAAAAGTCAGGATGGAACAAATAGAAATGAATGATTCACAGAGAACCCAAGAATCAGTCAAACAAAACAAAAAAAATGAGAAGCTGGAGAACAATGTCAAATACTTACTGGGAAAATCTATAGACCTGGAAAATAGATCTAGGAGAGATAATCTGCGGATTATTGGACTTCCAGAAAACTATGACCAAAAAAAGAGCCTAGATTCTATTTTACAGGAAATTATCAAAGAGAACTGTCCAGAGATAATAGAAACAGAAGGGAAAGTAGATGTGGAAAGAATTCATCGAACTCCTTCTGAAATAGACCCTAAAAAAAGAACACCACGGAATATTGTGGCTAAGCTGCAGAATTACCACACAAAGGAGAAAATCCTGCAAGCAGCTAGAAAAAAACAATTTAAATACCAAGGTGCCACAATAAGGGTCACCCAAGATCTGGCTGCCTCCACATTAAAAGATAGAAGGGCCTGGAACCTGATATTCCATAAGGCAAAAGATCAAGGACTGCAACCAAGAATGAACTACCCAGCTAAGTTTAGCATCTTTTTCCATGGAAGAAGATGGTCATTCAATGAAACAGAGGAATTCTATATGTTTCTAAGAAAAAAACCAGACTTAAACAAAAAATTTGATCTACATCCACAAGACTGAAGAGAAACAGAAAAAGGTACACAGAACCCTTGAGAACTGTAACTCTGTTGTGGGTATATAAAAAATACTCAAGGATAATTTGATTTTACTGATATAAAAGAAAAAAAGGGGGGTGTAGTAAAGGGAAGGAGTGATAAAAAGAGGGAAACTACATCCCAGGAAGATACATAGAAAATATACCATATCTGAGGGAACTTAGTGAGGGGGAGAATCATTGTGTGAATCTTACTCTCATCAGAAGAGGCTCAAAGAGTAAATAATTAACATATTTGTTTTTCAGAGAATTTTCTCTCACCTCATTAAAAGGGGGGAGAGGAAAAGGGAAAAGGAAAAGGAGAATAAGTGAAGGGACTTGGAGGGAGGGGGGAGGGATCCTAAAAAAAAAAAAAAAAAAAAGAGGGAGGGTTGCGCGTCACAAGGGGGGTCTGTAAATTAAATATCGGGGAGGGGGATCAGGGGGGTCAAGGGAAAAAAGCATAATCTGGGGATAATACGATGGCAGGAAATACAGAATTAGTAATTTTAACTGTAAATGTAAATGGGATGAACGATCCCATCAAACGGAGACGGATAGTAGATTGGATCAAAAAGCAGAACCCTACAATATGTTGCCTACAGGAAACACACTTAAAGCAGGGAGATACATACAGAGTAAAGATAAAAGGTTGGAACAGAGCCTATTATGCTTCAGGTAAAGCCAAAAAAGCAGGGGTAGCTATCCTTATCTCAGATCAAGCAAAAGCAGTAGATCTCGTTAAAAAAGATAAGGAAGGAAACTATATCCTGCTGAAAGGTAGCATAAATAATGAAGCCATATCAATACTAAACATATATGCACCAAGTGGTATAGCATCTAACTTTCTAAAGGAAAAGTTAAGAGAACTGCAAGAAGAAATAGACAGTAAAACTATAATAGTGGGAGATCTCAACCTTGCACTCTCAGATTTAGACAAATCAAACCACAAAACAAACAAGAAAGAAATTAAAAAAGTAAATAGAACATTAGAAAAACTAGGTATGATAGACCTTTGGAGAAAACTGAATGGCAATAGGAAGGAATATACTTTCTTCTCAGCAGTTCATGGATCCTATACAAAAATTGACCATATACTAGGACATAAAGATCTCAAAATTAAATGTAGGAAGGCAGAAATAATAAATGCCTTCTTCTCAGATCACAATGCAATAAAAGCTACATTCAGTAAAAAGTTAGGGGTAAATAGACCAAAAAGTAATTGGAAACTGAATAATCTCATCTTAAAGAATGACTGTGTGAAAGAGCAAATTATAGAAACAATTAACAATTTCACCCAAGATAATGATAATGATGAGACATCATATCAAAATCTTTGGGATGCAGCTAAAGCGGTAATAAGGGGAAATTTTATATCTTTAGAGGCTTATTTGAAGAAAACTGAGAAAGAGAAGATTAACGAATTGGGCTTACAACTTAAAAGGCTAGAAAAAGACCAAATTATAAACCCCCAACCAAAAATTAAACTCAAAATACAAAAATTAAAAGGAGAAATCAATAAAATTGAAAGTAAAAAAACTATTGAATTAATAAATAAAACCAAGAGTTGGTTTTATGAAAAAGCCAATAAAATAGATAAACCTTTGGTAAATTTGATCAAAAAAAAGAAAGAGGAAAATCAAATTGATAGTCTTACAAATGAAAAGGGGGATCTTTCCACCAATGAAGAGGAAATTAGAGAAATAATAAGGAGTTACTTTGCCCAACTTTATGCCAATAAATTTGATAACTTAAGTGAAATGGATGACTTCCTCCAAAAATATAGGCTCCCTAGATTAACAGAGGAGGAGATAAATTGCTTAAATAGTCCCATTTCAGAAAAAGAAATAGAACAAGCTATTAATCAACTCCCCAGGAAAAAATCCCCAGGGCCAGATGGATTCACATGTGAATTCTACCAAACATTTAAAGAACAATTAGCCCCAATGTTATATAAATTATTTGAAAAAATAGGGGATGAAGGAGTCCTACCAAATTCCTTT
This sequence comes from Sminthopsis crassicaudata, assembly GCF_048593235.1. Classification (NCBI taxonomy): domain Eukaryota; kingdom Metazoa; phylum Chordata; class Mammalia; order Dasyuromorphia; family Dasyuridae; genus Sminthopsis; species Sminthopsis crassicaudata. Next base: position 238,114,523 of record NC_133620.1, on the reverse strand, counting down.
TATGACACAGACATGGTACTGATACCTAAACCTGGTAGATCGAAAACTGAGAAAGAAAATTATAGACCAATCTCCTTAATGAATATTGATGCTAAAATCTTAAATAAGATATTAGCAAAAAGACTTCAGAAAATCATCTCCAAGATAATACACTATGATCAAGTAGGATTTATTCCAGGAATGCAGGGCTGGTTTAATATTAGGAAAACTATTAATATAATTGACCATATTAATAATCAAATTAATAAGAACCATATGATCATCTCAATAGATGCAGAAAAAGCATTTGACAAAATCCAACATCCATTCCTACTAAAAACTCTTGAGAGTATAGGAATAAATGGATTATTCCTTAGAATAATCAGGAGTATATATTTAAGACCGTCAGTAAGCATAATATGCAATAGAAATAAACTGCAACCTTTCCCAGTAAGATCAGGAGTGAAACAAGGTTGCCCACTATCACCATTACTATTCAATATAGTACTAGAAACGCTAGCCTCGGCAATAAGAGCCGAGAAAGAGATTCAAGGAATTAGAGTAGGAAATGAGGAAATTAAACTATCACTTTTTGCAGATGACATGATGGTATACTTAGAGAACCCCAAAGACTCTGCTAAAAAGCTACTAGAAATAATTCAAAATTTCAGCAAAGTGGCAGGATACAAAATAAATCCACATAAATCCTCGGCATTTTTATATATCACTAACAAAATGCAACAGCAAGAGATACAAAGAGAAATTCCATTCCAAACAAATGTTGAGAGTATAAAATATTTGGGAATCCATCTACCAAAGAAAAGTCAGGAATTATATGAAAAAAATTACAAAACACTTGCCACAAAAATAAAATCAGATTTAAATAATTGGAAAGACATTCAGTGCTCTTGGATAGGCCGAGCGAATATAATAAAGATGACAATACTCCCCAAACTAATCTATTTATTTAGTGCTATACCAATCAGACTCCCAAGAAACTATTTTAATGACCTAGAAAAAATAACAACAAAATTCATATGGAAGAATAAAAGGTCAAGAATTGCAAGGGAACTAATGAAAAAAAACTCAGAGGAAGGTGGTCTAAGTGTACCTGATCTAAAGCTATATTATATAGCAGCAGTCACCAAAACCATTTGGTATTGGCTAAGAAATAGACCGGTAGATCAGTGGAACAGATTAGATACAAAGGACAAAAAAGGGTACATCTATAGCAATCTAATCTTTGACAAACCCAAAGATTCCAACATTAGGGATAAAAATTCATTATTCGGAAAAAACTGTTGGGAAAACTGGAAATTAGTATGGCAGAAATTAGATATGGATCCACACTTAACACCATATACCAAGATAAGATCAAAATGGGTCCGTGATTTAGGCATAAAGAGGGAGATAATAAATAGATTAGAGGAACAGAGGATAATCTACCTCTCAGACTTGTGGAGGAGGAAGGAATTTATGACCAGAGGAGAACTAGAGATCATTATTGATCACAAAATAGAAGATTTTGATTACATCAAACTAAAAAGTTTCTGTACAAATAATACTAATGCAAACAAGATTAGAAGGGAAGTAACAAATTGGGAAAATATTTTTAAAAACAAAGGTTCTGACAAAGGTCTCATTTCCAAAATATATAGAGAACTGACCATAATTTATAAGAAACCAAACCATTCTCCAATTGATAAATGGTCAAAGGATATGAACAGACAATTCTCAGAGGAAGAAATTGAAACTATATCCACTCACATGAAAGAGTGTTCCAAATCACTACTGATCAGAGAAATGCAAATTAAGACCACTCTGAGATACCACTACACACCTGTCAGATTGGCTAAGATGACAGGAACAAATAATGACAAATGTTGGAGGGGATGTGGGGAAATTGGGACACTAATACATTGCTGGTGGAGTTGTGAAAGAATCCAGCCATTCTGGAGAGCAATCTGGAATTATGCCCAAAAAGTTATCAAACTGTGCATACCCTTTGACCCAGCAGCGCTACTACTGGGATTATATCCCAAAGAAATACTAAAGAGCGGAAAGAGACATATATGTGCCAAAATGTTTGTGGCAGCTCTTTTTGTTGTAGCTAGAAACTGGAAGATGAATGGATGTCCATCAGTTGGAGAATGGTTGGGTAAATTGTGGTATATGAAAGTTATGGAATATTATTGCTCGGTAAGAAATGACCAGCAGGAGGAATACAGAGAGGCCTGGAGAGACTTAAATCAACTGATGCTGAGTGAAATGAGCAGAACCAGAAGATCACTGTATACTTCAACAACAATGCTGTATGAGGATGTATTCTGATGGAAGTGGAAATCTTCAACATAAAGAAGATCCAACTCACTTCCAGTTGATCAATGATGGACAGAGGTAGATACACCCAGAGAAGAAACACTGGGAGGGGAATGTAAATTGTTAGCACTACAATCTGTCTGCCCAGGTTGCATGTACCTTCGGATTCTAATGTTTATTGTGCAACAAGAAAATGATATTCACACACATGTATTGTACTTAGACTATATTGTAACACATGTAAAATGTATGGTATTGCCTGTCGTCAGGGGGAGGGAATAGAGGGAGGGGGGTAATTTGGAAAAATGAATACAAGGGATAATATTATAAAATATATATATATATATATATAAAACATAGGTTTTAGGAGATTGCTAAAGCATAAGAAAGGTTAAGAATTCAGTCTTGGTCTGCATCTTTGGGCTACAAGTATCCTACACACAAATTTTACCTTGTGTTAGTTTTATATGCTTATCTGTATACATGTTCTCTCCCTTAATAGAACATAAATACCTAATTGGAAGAAAAAAAAAAAAAAAAAAAAGATTCCTTTCTAATTGCCCAACCCATGACTGACCTTGATTCACAAATCCTGGTCAAAGGCACCCTTTGAATATCCGGGCCCAGCCCCCACCATCAGCTCAGCTTCCCCCAGCCCTCACCTGATCTGAGCTAACTGAAAAGCCCGCGGGAGAACTTAGGGATACCGCGCATCATCTTTTGGGTATAAAGGAGGTGAGCTGGGAACACCCTCTTGGCAGGAGCCCTCCCCCCAACACATGGTATCCTTCCAGCCCATGTAGGGGTTCCTGGCCCGCCCAGTGGCCACCTCTGGCCCTGGCGTCTTTCTAACTGAACTTTACTTCCAAATTTCTACAATAAACCTTTTATTTATCAATTAAAAAAAAAAAAAAAAAAAAAAAAAAAAAGAAGACAATAATGGAATTAGTCAAAATAATTGATGTTAATCACTCCTAAGATCTTGCTAAACTGTCACTAGAGAACCATAATGTGGAGCCTTTCATCACCATCATCATCATCATCACTATTATAATTATAATTAACAATTACGTATAATTATTGAGTATCTATTTTGGATAGAGCACAGTGATAGGCACTTAGGAGATTTAAAAATTTAGATGGAATACACCCTATTCTCATAGAGTTTAAACAATAGCATCATCTGTTGTTGTTGAATCATTTCAGTTGGGTTCAGCTCTTCATGACTACATTTGGGTTTTCTTAGCAAAGATACTAGAATGATTTCATAGTTTCTTCTCCAGCTTATTTTACAGAGGAGGAAACTGAGGCAAAGAAGGTTAAGCAACATTTCCAGGATTATATAGATATTAAGTGTCTGAGGCCAGATTTGAATCAAGAAGATGAGTCTTCCTGACTCCAGGGCCAGCACTCTATCCACCACAACCAATTTCCCTGAAGTTATTCTAAGCATAGGAAACAGCATGGGCAAAGACACAGAAGCAAGAGAACAAAGTGTATGCATGATGGACAAAGAGAAATCTGATTTGTCTGGAACATTAAATTCATAGAGGTGACTAATGGAAGAATGGAAAGATTTGGTGCACTTGATTGAAAAAGTCTTTGAATATCAAGAAAAGGATTCAAACTTTATTTGGTTGACAGGGAGAGAAAGAAAAAAATTTTAAAGGAAAGTAATAATATGACCAGATGTCTACAAAAGAAATATTATTCTGGTAGCAGTATTGATGAGAGTAAACTCTGTATGACTTGAGTGAGCCCTGTACAATTTTGTAAAATCACCAAAAAATGTCTCCTTTGATCTACAAACCCAAATGGTCTTTCATCCTCCTGGAGCAAGATAAGTTTTCCTGGGGAAATCACAACTCCAGGCAAGATTTCACATTAACCTGAGACTTCCCTTAGACTCATGCATAAAATGGGTCTTCAGAAAACGACTCTTTGCAGATCACTTCTTTCTTGACAATGATATGCCCATCAAGAGTGTCTCTTAATTTACCCTAGCCTCTGAGTTTAGTGAATTCCTTTGCTCTGAACTGGCTAGCGCCTTGGTGAGAATGAATCTCACCCATTCCTGCCCAATCTCTTCCCTCATCTCTCATGATTCATCCTTCATTAGTAAGAAGGATAGATTGGAATGATGAGAAAGTAGAGGTAGAAAGCTCTGTAAGAGGCTTTTTTTTATCTAAAGGTGTAGTCAAGGATGAGAATGGGTGATAGGATTAGTTCAAATTCATTCAACAATTCATTAAGTGCCTACAATATCTAAGGCCATAAAATAAGTAATGAAGATAAAAAATATAAACAAAGCAATTCATCCTAAAGCAAGTGAAATTTGACTGGAGATGATATTAAAGTCGAATCTTCAAAACTTTATTATTATTTCTCTGTGTGTCTGTCACTGTCTTAGTTTTACTTTATATATCCTTTGTATTTTTTTACTTAGGTACATATTACTCAAATAAAAGTTTTTTTTGAGGTTTAGAGAAAACTGAGTATGTCTCCAAGCAGATGGGAAGGAACCAGGGAAAGGAAGGAGTAGAAAAGTACCCAAAATGCTTATAAAGAGAAGTTGGCAAACCTGGAATGCATTCCTTCCTCATTTCTGTCTTTTGGAACCCTCTTCAGACTTCAAGACTTACCTCAATTGCCACCTCCTACATGAATCCTTTTCTTGTTCCCTCAACTGTTACTATTTCCCCCTTGAAATGACTTGGAATTTATTTAGTATTGAATTTTCTTTGTGTTTGTTTCCCTACAACAGAATGTTAACTCCTTAAGAACAGTAAACATTTTCTTTCTTTCTGTTTTTCTTTCTTTCTCTTTCTTTCTTTTTTTCTTCCTTCCTTCCTTTCTATGAGAGAAGGTAACTTAAATGAATTACATACCTAAATTAAGAGATGCTTTTTTATGTTGATAATTAATTTTACCGTTGCTTCTAAGCAAAGAAATAACAATTTACATCTTACTTAACAGGTAACAAAATCTACCTGAGACATTCATAACATGCTATATAAAAAACTCAGCCTATCCTCTGAAAAAGTTCAGTAGCATATAAACCCAAATTGCAATTAAGCTTGTGTCTATATATTAGATGTCAGAATTATGTGGATAATTTTCAGCCAAAGTAATCAACATATATCTACATAAATCTTGCTTTGGAAGAGTAATGGTTTATAAAGTTGACTAATGACTGCTACCAAAAAAAGCACCTTTTAGCTAGTTCATGACCTATTGAGGAAGTTCTATGTCATCAAGTTATCATCTTATATTTCTTTTTTTTCCAGTTAAACTATTAGAAAAAGTTACTATACTTGACGCCATTTTGTTTTCTCTTCCTCCCTTCTCAACCCTTCTCAGTCTAGTTTATGACCTCATCACTCAAATGAAATGGTTCTCTCCAAAGTTACCAATGATTTCTTATTGGTCAAATCTGGTGATCTTTTCTCAGTCGTCATCCTTCTTTGTCTCTTTAGCATTTGATACTATTAACTATCATTTCATCACATTACTCAGTTCTCCTATCTAACCATTCTTCAGTTTCCTTTACTAAAGCATTATCCATACTCCTTCCCCCTAACTCTGGGTTAGTAAAGGATTAACTAACTGGGTTAGGTAGTTGAGAAAATCCCAAGACTTTGTCTTGATCTTTCTCCCTTACCACTTTCTCTAATTGAACTTATCAACTTGAAAATTTTAATTTTAACCTTTATATTGATCTTTCTTCTGAATCCTATACTCCAGTCCCTTATTACCAACTAAAAGACATTTAGAATTGTAGGGCCTATATAATCCAAACTCAATATGACCAAAACAGTACCATTATCTTTTCACCCAAATCCACCCTAGACTGAGGTTCCTCATGTCTATTAAAGAAGCTACAATTCTCCTAGATGCCTGTGTTTATAACCTCATAATCTTCTTTGATGCAGTCACTCTCTCCTTTTCTACATATATACATAATTGCCAAATTCTATTGATTTTTCCTTCATGGTATTTCTTCCATCTATCATCTTCCCTCCACTTATGTGACTGCCATTTTATTTCAAGTTATCATCTCATGCTAAGACTCTTGCAATAACGTTCTAATTTGTTTCCCTACTTCAAATCCCTCCTCTCTCTAATCAATCCATCTTCTACCCAGCTGTCAGTGATAGGACTAAAGCACAATTCTGCCCTGCTAATTAAACCCCACTGATTCCCCATTATCTATAGGAGCACATGTACTTCTTTGACAGTAAATGCCCTCACTATTTGTCTACAGTCTACCTTTCCAAACTTATTACACATGACCATCTTTTCCTGTAGTCTACATTCCATCTAACCTGGTCTTCTTGTTTTTCCTCATACCAGACATTCCACCTCCCATGTGGATACTTTTGTACACATTTATCCCAAACTTGTATTTCCTCTTTACTTTACCTCTTAAAATCTCTAGTTTCCTTCAAATCTTATTTAAAATGTCATTTTCTCTCCTGATCCCTCCAACCACTAATACAGTGTCCCATAAAATTATATCTTGTCTATACATATATTTGTGTCTTCCCTAAGAAAATAAAAATTATTTGAGCATATGGATGTGTTTCATTTTGTCTTTATATCCACCATACAGAATGAGTCTAATAAATGTTTAGTGTATAATCTTAGATAAGTGTAGCACATAAATAGTTCAATCTGATCTAATTGTTATTTTTCCATAGGATCACAAAGAAGTTTGTGAATACCAAACTGGATTTGTTAACCAAGGACCATACAGATCAGTCATTGTGAGCCCACTTGTGTCATAAGCAAAATGGTTTCTCGGATTATATTTTCTTAGAAAAAAAATTTCAGAAGTGTATGTGGGCATTTGAGGACTATGGTCAACTACAAGGCACAAAGAATCCCACAGGGTGGTCCAGGAACACCACAAACTGAAGTTCAGGGAACTCAGTCTGACCACACAGTCTTGTATCCTCATTTTTATGAGCCTCACTTTCTCAAGATCCTGCAATAATAAAATGAATAAAACTTAGTTGGAAATTTTGAGCAAGAAATATATTAGGTTTGGCAAGACTTACATGGCCACAAACAAAAACATAGATTTTCATCCATCATCTGAGGTTAATTCCAACCAGAAAAGGTTGAATGCCTTTTCATACATGGCAATGGATGATATCATGATATAAATTGTGCCAGAGCAAATAGTACAAAATAGAAAGCATCTCTTCAGAAGCAGGCTATATTTTTTTCCAAAGTGGATAAATACTGAATTATAAAATTAACATTTATTACTAGAAAATTAATAAAACTAATCATGATAATATTTTATCCAGCATCATCAGAAAATAAATTACATCAGCTCAATTCTATGAACACCTACTATATTCCAACTATTATATGCTAGATGCTGGATATATTAAAAACAAAAATGAAACAATCCTTGCCCTGAAGGAGTTTACATTCTGCTGTAGAAAAACATGTATCTGGGTAAGAAAATGTAAAATATGGACAAAGACCATTCAAAAGAGGTTAAGTGAGAGATTCAGAGAAAAATAGAAAGAGGAGAAACACAAAAAAGGGGAAGATCAAGAAAGGACTTTCTGTAGGATGTGGTACCAGAGCTGAGCCTTGAAGGAAACTAGATATTCCAAAAGGCAAAGGTGAGAAGGAAAAAAAAAAACCATTCCAGACATAACGGTCAGCTTATATTAAGTCAGAAAATGGAATGTCCCATTCAAAACATATTGAGAAGTTATGCAGGAAAACTTGTCAAGATAATTTAAACTTAATCTTTTATATGTCAAAACATTTAAAATGTAATCTTTTATTTTTAATGAAACTTTTACTTATGAATCATAAATTTTCTGGACTACTTAACCAAGGTACATGAGTTATTATTTGATATTTTCCTGATAATTAAGGGTCAGCATTATACATTTTAGTTATTATGATGAGCTGAGATCATAGAATGGCAGAATTAGTGAGTTAGAAGGCATAACTTCAGCCAACAATATGTATCAGAAAATAAATCTCTCTGTAATCAATTTGACAAGTGGTCATCTAGATCATCTAGCTTCTCCTTAAAGACATTCAATTAGGATCATGAACATTGGGGAAACTCACAACTTTAAGAAGCATGTCATTCAAGTTTTGAACATTTCTAATTGTTAGAAAATCTTGCCTGACATAAAACCTAAATTTTCTTCTTTGTAACTTCAGTTATTCATTCCCAGTTGTGCGTTCTAGAGCCAAACAAAGAAATTGAAAGTAGCTCTAGATATAAATTTAGTTACTCTACACTGTCTCCCATGACAAGAGAGAAGAGAACCAGCTATGCATTTGAGTAATCCTTTCTCAATCCTCAATCCTTTACTCCTTGGGAGCTGATCTTTGAAGAAAAGTAGTCCCACAGAGACCCACTGAATGACATGGCCAACAGAGATGCTGTTCCCAAAGAAGACAATACAAGAAGAGAAAAGAGATCCGAATCCTGTCATGTTGCCAGTAGTTGCCTTATATGTGTTTCTCTATATTATGTATGTCCCAACATCCAGTATACTGTGTGTGTGTGTGTGTGTGTGTATCTGCTCTATCCACTGACACTCTATGTCATTATTGGTGAGTATTCCCAACCTTATGAGGAAATGTTTTATTACTATTGTTTTTACAATTCCATCTCAGTAAATATTTTTACTTTAAATAATTAGTTCAGTGGTTGATTATTAAAAATCTGTAAATTCTTTATCATTGGAAGATAACATCTCCACAGACCTATAACCAGATCATAATTTTCTGTAAATACTCCTTAATTTTTAACTTGTAGCAAGTCTCATTAAACTTACATATTTAATGCAAAAAAAAATTAAAATCTTATTAACCAAAAGCATTACCCAATAGATAAGAAGTCAAAAAATATAAACAGTTCTCAAAAGAAAAATTCTAAACTATTAAAAACCACATAAAAGAATGTTCCAAATCACTAATAGCAAGAGGAATGCAAATCAAAACAACCCTGAACTATCATCTCATACCCAGAAAATTGGTAATATGATAACAGATGGAAATAGTCAACATTGGATGAGTTGTAGAAAAATAGACACATTAATATCTTGTAGTGGACCTTTGAATCTCTACAACACTTTTGGAAAGCAATCTAAAATTATACAAATTTAATTTCCCTCCTCTTTGACCCAAAGATTTCACTACTAGGGATAGCTCAAGGAGTTAATTGATAAAAAGAAAGGCCCCATAGAAATCAAAATATTTCTAGCAACATCTTTTGTGGAAACAAAAAACTGGAAATGAAATTGATACCTATTGTTTGGGACTATTTTCCTAATTACATGGTTAGATAATAATAATAAATAGCTATGATTTATATAATGCTTTAAGATTAGAAAAGTGCTTTGCCTATACTATTTCACTTGATCAACAACCTTGTGAGATGGGTGCTTCTATGTAAATGTAATGTAATATTACTGGGCTAAAAGAAACAATGAATTTAATGAATATGGAAAAGCATTGAAAGTCTTACCTGATCAGGTGAAAGTGAAGTACTAATGTCGGGGATAATTTTCTGTAGGATCTCTGAACAGGCCTTGGTCTTAACAGGAGAGTCACAAGGATGATCAGGGATAGAGTCTGGAGCCTGGAGTCTGAAATCTGGAGTCTGGAGGCTGTGATCTAAGATTGAGCTGGAGCACACACTCTCTCACACTCTCTCCCTGTCTCCAGTTCTCTCTGTCCTTAAATACCTTAGTACAATTACATCACTACAGCACACTGAGCATGTGCTAACTGTAGAATCATTACATCACCATATCACCCTAAATATTAAGTATATGTGAACTAGAGAACCATTATATCATGAGTCACACGGAGTAAACACCCTGTTGTAAGTATCCTTGTTTCAAGTATATTTTTCAAAAGTTCTGGCTCTCTACAATACACCATGAAAACAGTATACAAAAAGACTCTATGTAAATGGAAATGAATACAAACAATCAAAATTGAATTTACAAAGTTAAAAATAATAAAATGGCTCCAAAGAAGAAATGTGAGAAGACTACCTCCCCTATGAAAATTTCTTTGATTCTCTCCATTTTTCATACTACTCTATCCCTACCTACTCTTTCTTTGTCAACATGGACTGTCTTTGGATATGGAACATTGAACATATTTTCAGTGTTTTATTAAATGTATTGAGCAATTCTTCATTTTCTTTAAAAAAAATTTTCTTTGTAATAAAGGATAACTGTCAGGGAGGGGCAAAGAAAAGATACAGTAATTGTTAGAATTAGTTCCTCTAAAACAAGGGATAATTCTTTATCCTTCTTCAGCTTACTTGCAGCTGAAACCATTTTAATAACAGAACCATAGAAACACTAGGTATCATACACCCAAAATACAGTAGCTTCATTTGGAAAGGTGTGTGTGTGGGGGAACATTAAACAGTGCTATTTGGTACTGGTAGCCAGTTTACTGTTATACTAAGGGACCTTTAACAGCTTCATAGCAGTACCTCAATTTCTTTTGGGAGTTTGAGATGGGGCTATTAAGAAGCAGCATGGCGCAATGCAAAGAGTGCTGGATTGGAAGTCATAGGAACTGAGTTCAAATCCAAGATGATTTTGGACAAGCCAATTCATGTCCAAACTTTATGTTCATCATCTAAAAGTGATAAAGTCGAACTATTTGACCTCTAAGATCCCATTCCATATGAAATCTATGGTCTTGTGTTCCAATAAAACAAATAGACTTATTCAGGTAAAGATAGGTAAGAGTACTGTTTAAGTTTGTGTGTAATGGCAAAACAAAAGTCAGTATGACTGGCAATAATCTTTGATGCCATGATGACCTTGCCATCTTCAATATCTGCCCAATATGCCTACAACATAGGACTTTCATGGCTATTGGAACAAATTGTTTTCATCAACTCATTCTGTTGTACAAGTCTTCACATGTTGGGGTTAGACATAGGTAGGATAGGTAGGGTAGTAGATACTCTAAGTCATTGATGAGTAGTAGGCACTGTATAAATGCTTATTTCCTTCCCTTTTCCCCTTATGGTCATCAAATGCCAATTTTTAGTGGGTAAGAAATTTGTGGGGCAAGGTAGAGTGAATGAAGGCTTGCTATGCTTAAGGTCTCTGTGAGACAAGTTGTTGTGTCTAAAGATTCTAGAAAGGAAAAATATTAGGAACAAGAATATAAGCAAATATAATTTTTCTGATTTATCTAGTATACTCAAATAGTACAATTCTGACACCAAGTGGTAAAAAGGATATGCTCCCTCACCAAAGAAAGCCTTATTTGGTGTTGTGCCTAGGGACAACAGATACCACAGAATCACAGACAATAGAACTTTAAGACTGGAAGACCTATAGAAATCAACTAGTATTCCATTCTCTTACTAATCAAGAAACTGTGCTGAATAAGCTGGAAGGAATTAAGAGAAGTGCAATCTATACCAATTTATTCTGTTGGATAAGATTGCATATTAAAACTTCAAGTAACTGTGTAGCCTCATCTTTGAGGCTTCCCTCCCTTTTACTTCACACATCTCATTAGTCAGCTAGTCTTATCTATCTTTATGATATCCTTTGCATCTAATCTATCCTTTCCCATCATAATTCCCAACATAATCACTTCAGATCCCCATCTTTTCTCATCTTGCCTATTGAAATAACTTCCTAAATGATCTACCTATAGTCCAGTCTCCTCAATTCCATCTTCCACACTTTTGTATTCTTCCTTTATGTCACCCATTTACTTAAAAGGCCTCAATAGCTCCTAATTGCCTACTAAATAAAGTATGAATTCCTGACCCTGGCTCTCAAAGCCCTCCACCATCTGGGCTTGACCTATTTTTCCAATGTTACCTCATGTTATTGATTTTCCTGAGTTCTCCATTTTCATTCTTTTCACACTGAACCCCCACATTTAACATAGAAGCCCTCACAATTTTGTCTTCAATTTCTACTTTTCCTCAAGACCAAATAGTTGCCATCTCCTCTATGACATTCCTGAGCATTTTCTCAAACCTCCTCGCCAAGGTAAAAGTAACTTCTCCCTCCTTAATTCCCTCATAGTACTTGTGTAGACTTCTATCTATACATTTCCATTTTTATACAAGTTGTTACTTGTATATATATCTTTTTTTTCCTACTAGATGCTAAGTGAGCAGAGTCTATCTTTTATATTGCCAGTATCTAACACAAAATCTTGCACATAATACTATCTTAATAAATACTTATTGAATTAATGAATTAATAACAATGGCTTATATTTACAAAGAAGGCCAACATTTACAATTTTATTTACTTGCTTTTTTCATCTTCATAAATTAATAATAGATATTATTATCCCTATTTTATACATGAGGAAACTGAAGCTTTTCCAAACAACTAGATGCTTCCTGGACAAAAGACATTTCAGCTAGTTTCAGTAGAATAGTTGTCAAACATCAAAATTGTATAAAAGATTGAAGTGTTTTTTCCCTCTGTGAATAATTTGATTACTAAGGACAACAAAATTGGACAGGGATCTCAAGTGCAAGAAAATCCTTAGAAACGAAAGTCTCTAGAACAGGTATACTCAGGAAAATAAAGAAATGAAAATCCTTCTGTGGAAACTGAGTGTGGACCACAACATAGCATTTTTACTCTTTCTGTTGTTGTGTGCTTGCATTTTTGTTTTCTTTCTCAGGTTGTTTTTTTTTTTTTTCTTTCTAGATCTGATTTTTTTTGTGCAGCAAGATAATTGTATGGATATGTATACATATATTGGATTTAACATATATTTTAACTTGTATTGGAATCACTGCCATCTAGGGGAGGGGGTGGAAAGGAGAGGAAAATTTGGAACAGAAGGTTTTGCAAGGGTCAGTATTGAAAAATTATCCATACATATGTTTTGTAAATAAAAAGCTATAATGAAAAAATAAGGAAAAAGAAAAGAATTGAAAGTCCTCATTAGAACATTAAGACATGCAACAAACAGCCCAAAAAAACCCTATGGGCTTCTCTGAAACACATAAGATTTACTTATAGCAGACTGCCCATAGTCTCTAAGCTACTCATATCTTTTCATCCTATAAAATATCCTTGTCCTACCCTTTCTTCAAAATGTCTGTAACCCAGTAGATGACAGAATAAAGCAGGAAAATGCCTGACTCTCTCAAATTCTCCCACAAAGAATTTAAAATAATGCCTCCAAGTGAACTTTAAAGTGGCAGAAATAATTGAAAATTGGAATAAAGCAGTCATCCAGTCTAAAACAACTTGGGAGGTTATTAGGAAAGACCTGATCTTTGGGGTGGTGGCCTGGCCTGATTGAACTTCAAATACCTCCAGGCAGAAACCTCTGATGAAACCACAACAAGCCCTGAGGGAAGCCGTGTAGGCTACAGCTTAGCTTTAGGCACGTTTGCCCCAGGGATAGTGTGGGGATCAAATGGTGACTCAGGAGAAGATTACAGGGCCCTTCACCCACAGGTGTACTTGGAGCCCAGGTGTGCTGAACTGACGAAGTCCTAGTCTGTAGCTATGGGTGAGGAGAAGTGAGTACATGCTGATGAATGCTATCATAGAGGTGTAGAAGGTTCCCTGCTGCCTATGGCCACTTGTAGGAGACAGAGTTTCTGGTTTTAGTGCCAGGGTAGAGGGTTGAACTAAAAAGCTTGCAGCTTGAGTAAGAGTGTTTTCAGTAACCATTACTCAAGAGTGGAAAGGTCAAGCTCCTAGATAGAGCTCAGAAACCAATGGCATGAGTACCCCACCAATCAAACTACCAAAAAACATTTATAGAGTTAAAAACCATTATCTGGAAGAACAAAAGGTCAACAATATCATGGAAATTAATGAAAAAAGATGTGAGGGAAGCTGGCCTAGCTGTACCAGGTATCAAAGCTGTATTATAAAGTGGAAATCATCAAAACTATCTGGTATTGATGAGATCTAGAATTGGGGTAACTAAATGAAATTAGGGTTAATTGAGGTCTAGTGGCAGGTTCGGGGTACAGGGAGTCAAATGGAGCTCCCCTGCAACCCCTTTGGATTCGACGGAAGGATACAAAGTTAAATGAGGTCTAGTGGCGGCGCAGAGTCCTCTGTAAAGGAATTTACAGACCTGAAAACCTAGATTGATAAAAGAGGTTTATTATGGGATTTGGAAGTAAGGTTAAAGTCTAGTTAGTAAAAGGTGTTAGGTAAAGAGAAGAAGGCAGCAGAATCAGTGTTCCAGTGGGCAGAGAGTTGACATGTTTCTACCCTCTGCAAAGAGAGGACTCCAGCTTGGGTCTTTTATAAGGAGAGATTTAGCAAAAGGGGCCTATGCGTGGAGTTCCAAGCTGGTTCCTCGATGGGTTTCAGTGAGGGCTAGAATTTGCTAGGTGGGGGTTGGGAAACCTGAGCAGATCATTAGAATGGGGGCTGGGACAGCCCAATTTGATTCAGATCCCATGGGGATTGTGAGAGCCCGGATATCTCCCATTGGAATTCAAAGAGGTGCTTTTGACCAGGATTTGTGAATCAAAAGTCCTTGCTTCTTTAGTTGATCAGCAAAGAGGGGGTGGGAATCAGAAAGAATAAATCAATCTGAAAGGACTAGTCTTAAAGGGACCACAACTGGCATCAATATTTGCTAAGAAATAGATGCATCAGTGGTGCATCTATGGAATAGATCAAGTACAGAAGACACAGTAGTAAATGATCATAATAATCTAGTGTTGAATGAACTCAAAGACCCCAGCTATTAGGAGAAGAACTCACTATATGACAAATCCTAATGGGAAAACTAGAAAATAGTGTGGCAGAAATTAGGTATAGACCAATATCCTATACTATATATATAGTTAAGGTCCAAATGGTTACATGATTTAAACATAAAGAGTGATACCATAAGCAAATTGGGAGAGTAAGCAATAGTTTATATGTCAGATCAGTGGATAAAGGGAAAAAAAATTATTACAGGATATAAAATGGACAAATTGGATTATGTTAAATTTAAAAGGTTTTACATAAACAAAACCAATCCAACCACAATTGAAAGGAAAGCAGAAATCTAAGAAGTAATTTTTACAGCCAGTATCTCTAATAAGGGCTTCATTTGTCTACTATATTGAGAACTAAGTCAAATTTATAGGAATATAAGTCATTCCTCAAATGATAAATGGTCAAAGGATATAAAAAGTTTTCAGATGAAGAAATCAGATCTATGTGAGAAAATATTCTAAATGACTATTGATTGGAGAAATGAAAATTAAAATATCTCTTAAGTATCAATTCTAACCTATCAGATTGGCTAACATAACAGAAAAAGAAAATTATAAATGCTGGAAAGGATGTGGGAAAATTGGAACACTACTAAATTTTTGCTGGAACTGTGAAGTGATCCAGCCATTCTGGAATGCAATTTGGAGTTATATACAAAGGACAATCAAACTGTGCATATCCTTTGATCCAACAATACTACTGCAAGGTCTGTAACCTAGAAATAAATTTTTTTTAAAAATGTTAAAGGATTGGGGAAGAAAAGGGACCTATTTGTACAAAAAATTTTATAGCAACTTTTTGTGGTGGCAAAGAATTGGAAATTGAGGGGCTACCCATCAAATGGAAAATGGTTGAACATGTAGTAGTATATGATTATTATGAAATGCTGTTGTGCTATAAAAATGATGAGCAGACTGATTTCAGAAAAACATAAATTTATATGAACTGATGCAAAATGAAATGAGCAGTACCATTAGAACATTGTATACAATAACAGCAAAAATGTAAAAAGAGCAGCTGTGAATTACTTAGTCTTTTAGGCAAAATAATGATCTAAGACAATTCCCAAGAACTAACGATGAAAAATGTTATCCCCATGAAGAGAAAGAACTGGCAGAATATGAATGCAGATTGAAGCATTTCCCTGTCTTTATTTTTTTTTTCAGTTTTTTCCCCACTTTGGTCTGTTTCTTCTCTTACAATATGACTAATATAGAAATATGCTTTACATGATTACACATGTATAACCTATATCAAATTGCTTACAATTTTAGAAAGAGGGGAAATGAGGAAGAAAGGGACAAAATTTAAAACTCAATATTTTAAATGAATGCTAAAAAATGTCTTTACATGAAATTAAGAAGAATAAAATATTATTTTAAAAATAAAGTAAAGCAAAAAAGAAAACAAAAGCATGAAAAGCCTGAAGTTTGAGAAATTATTTCCTACATCTCAAGATGAGTTGGATTCTAACATAAACTTATCAGCCAAGAAATAAGCCTCTAAAAATGAGTAAGAAAGAGAACCCTAACCTGTATGTGCAAGAATGTTTGTGGCAGCCCTCTTTGTCATGTCCAGAAACTGGAAACTAAGTGGATGCCCATCAATTGGAGATTGGCTGAATAAATTGTGGTATATTAATATTATGGAATATTATTGTTCTGTAAGAAATGACCAGCAGGATGATTTCAGAGAGGCCTGGAGAGATTTACATGAACTGATGCTGAGTGAAATGAGCAGGACCAGAAGATCATTATACACTTCAACAAAAATACTGTATGATGATCAATTCTGATGGACGTGGCTCTCTTCAACAATGAGATGAACTAAAACAGTTCCAATAGAGCAGTAATGAACTGAACCAGCTACACCCAGCAAAAGAACTCTGGGAGATGACTATGAACCACTACATAGAATTTCCAATCCCTCTAATTTTGTCCACCTGCATTTTTGATTTCCTTCACAGGCTAATTGTACACTATTTCAAAGTCCAATTCTTTTTGTACAGCAAAACAACTGTTTGGTCATGTATACATATATTGTATTTAATTTACACTCTAACATATTTAACATGTATTGGTCCACCTGCCATCTGGCTGGGGTGGGGGGAGGGAGAAAGGAGGGGAAAAATTGGAACAAAAGATTTGACAATTGTCAATGTTGTAAAATTATTCATGCAAATATCTGGTAAATAAAAACTATTAGAAAGAAAGAAAGAAAGAAAGAAAGAAAGAAAGAAAGAAAGAAAGAAAGAAAGAAAGAAAGAAAGAAAGAAAGAAAGAAAGAAAGAAAGAAAGAAAGAAAGAGAACCCAACCATAGATAGGTACTATGGTGATAGAAAAGATCTAGGTTCAAATTCAGAAATATACCATGAAGTTAAAATATCTACTTCTACTTCAATGAAAAAAGGCCAAAGAGAATTCTTAGAAGAATTTTAAAAGGGTTTAAAAGGAGAGGTTGAGGGAAATTAGAAAAAAAAAAAAAAGTGATGCCTGAAAATCAAGAACATCATGAAAATAAAATCAATCAATTGAAAAAAGATCTAAAAACTTATGGAAGAAAATAACTTCTTAAAAATTAGAATTGAGCAAGGGTAAGTAAAGATTTCATATGACACTAAAAAAAATAAAAAACAAAATCAAAAGAATGAAAAAATAGAAGACAATGTGAAACATCTCAGAAAAACAACTGACCTGGAAAACAGATAGAAGGGAAACAATGTAAGAATTGTTAGATACCTGAAAATTATGACAAGAAAATAGTCTTGACACTGTATCTCAAGAAATTGTTAAGGAAATTTTCCCTAAAGTTTTAGATCTAGGTGTAAAATAGGAATTGATAAAAGTTCACCTTTTATTACCTGAAAGAAAGTCTAAAATGTAAACTTACAAAAACATTACAGCTAAGTTTCAAAGCTCCCAGGTCAAGAAGAAAATACTACAAGCTACTGCAAAGAAACTATTTCAATACTGTGGAGGTACAAATAGGATAGCACAGGATTTAAAAGTTTCTATGTTAAAAGACTAAACCACATGGAATATGATATTCTAAAGAGGATAAGACAAGAGAAGGACTTTTAGAAGAGTGAGTAGATTAAGGAATGAATGAAAGGCCAAGTAAGAAGATAAGGAATGGATTCTAAGAAGTGGTGGGGAATAGAGAGTAAATAATTGGAAGTAAATTAAACAACTGGGTTAGGGTAAAACAAGAGAGAAAGAAGCATAAACTAATGAAAACAGGAAGAAAGGAAATACATAACTAATAATTATAACATTGAATGTGAATGGAATAAACTTACACATAAAATGAAAATGGATAGCAGAATGTATTAAAAAATGCAATCCAAAAATATATTGTTTACAAGAAACACATTTTAAAATGAGAAATACATATAAAGTAAATATAAAGGGCTGGAATAGATATCATTATGCTTCAGCACATGCTAAAAAAAAGTGTGGGTAGTAATCCTGATCTTAGACAAAGTTAAAGTTATAATGTATTTAATTAAAAGAGATAAGCAGGAAAGTTACATTCTGATAAAGGGTAACATGTAATGAAGTAATATCAATAATTAGCCTATATGCATCAAATGCTAGAGCATGCAAATTTTTTAAGGAAAAGGTAAATGAATTACAAATGGAAATAGTTTCTATAGTCATGAAAAAATGCTCTGATTGATTGATTAGAAAAATGCAATAAAACTGTCCTTACCCTTTGACTCAACAATACCACTAACTCTATATTTCAAAGAGATTTCAATTTTTAGGAGAGGTGGAGAAGTCCCTATGTGTACAGAAATAGCCATAGCAGCTCTTTTTGTGGTGGCAAAGAACTGGAAATTAGGGGATGCTCATCATCTTCAGGAATGTCTAAAATCATCAGATTTCAGGAATGTCTAAAGTTGTGCTATGGAGGTAATGGGATACTATTGTGTTATAAAAAATGATGAGAAAGCAGATTTCAGAAAAACCTGGAAAGCTTTATATAAACTGATGCTGAGTGAAGGGAATAGAACCAGAACGTTGTACATAATTAACAACAACATTGTGCAATGATAAACTCTGATGGACTTGCCTTTCTCAGCAATGCAATGATACAAGACAATTCCAAGGAACTCAGAATGGAAAATGCCATCCACATCCAGAAAAAGAACTATGGAATTTGAATACAGATCGAAGCATATTATTTTCATTTTTCCACTGTGATTTTCTCCTTTTGTTCTATCTCTTCTTTCACAACATAATTAATGGGCAAATATGTTTAACATGATTATACATGTATAACCTATATCAGATTCCTTGGTCTCTTGGGGTAGAAGAAAATTTAGGGAAAGAGGAAGAAAAATTTATATTTCAGAATCTTATAGAAAATGAATGTTGAAAACAATCTTTAGATTGTTGAACATTCTAAAGTACACTGTTGGTGAAACTGTGAACTGATGAAACCACCTTGAAAAGCAACATGTAATTATGTCCAAAGAGATATAAAATTATGGATATCTTATGACCCAGCAATACAACTATTAGATCTGTTCCACAAAGTGACCAGGAAAAAAGGAAAAGAATATATATGTTCTAAAATATTTATAGCAGCTTTCTTTGTGGGGGGAAAAAAAGTTGAAATTGGGTGGATGTTCATCAATAGATTATGGCTAAATAAGTTGTGATATATCTCTCATATTGACTAAAATGACAGGAAAAGATAATGATGAATGTTGGAGGGGATGTGGGAAAACTGGGACACTAATAGATTGTTGGTGGAGTTGTGAACCGATCCAACCATTCTGGAGAGCAATTTGGAACT
Organism: Sminthopsis crassicaudata; assembly: GCF_048593235.1. Classification (NCBI taxonomy): domain Eukaryota; kingdom Metazoa; phylum Chordata; class Mammalia; order Dasyuromorphia; family Dasyuridae; genus Sminthopsis; species Sminthopsis crassicaudata. The sequence goes on along the minus strand of NC_133620.1, from coordinate 238,094,666 downwards.
ATGCTCAAAAGACTATCAAATTGTGTGTACCCTTTTGATCCAGAGGTCATAAAAAGGGGGGAAAGACCTATGTGTATAAAAATGTTTGAAGCATCCCTTTTTGTAGTGTCAAGGAATTGGAAGTTGAGTAGATGCCCATCAGTTGGAGAATGGCTGAATAAGTTATGATATATGAATGTTATGGAATATTGTTCCAACAGCAGAATGATTTCAGAGAGGCCTGGGGAGACTTACGTAAACTGATGCTAAGTAAAAGGAGCAGAACCAGAAGATCATTGTACACTGCAACAGCAAGATTATATGATAATCAATTCTGATGAATGAGGTACTTCTCAACAAAGGTGATTCAAGCCAGTTCTAATGGTCTGGGATGAAGAGAGCCATCTGCATCCACAGAAAGGACTGTGAGGACTGAGTGTGGCTCACAACATAGTGGGGTTTTTTTAATTGTTGTTCGCTTGCATTTTTTAAAATTTATCATTTTTTCCCTTTTTAAGCTGATTTTTCTTGTGCAGTATGATAATTGTGGAAATATATATAGAAAAATTGTACATGTTTAACATGGGGAGGGAATAAAAGGAAGGGAGGGAAAAAAATTTGGGAACCCAAGATTTTGCAAAGGTGATTGTTGAAAATTATCTATGCATATATTTTGAAAACAAAAAGCTTTAAAATTAATAATAATTTGCAAAGGATTAAAAAAGTTGCAATTTATAATTGTGATGGAATACCACTGTGCTATAAAGAAATGATGACCAGGTTGATTTGAGAAAAACATGGAAAGACTTGCATGAAAAATAATGAGGAGTGAAATGAGCAGAATCAAGAGAATGTTGTATAGTGACAGCAATACTTTTTTGTAAAATAACTGAATGATTAAGTTATTCTCAGTATGAAATATTGAAATTAACCACAAAGAACCTATAAAGAAAGATGCCATCCACCTCCAGACAAAGAAATGATAAACAGAAATATGAATAGTGGCAAGGTTTTATGTCTGCATATGCATGTGTTTGAAATGGTAGCCTTCATCTAGTGGAATAGGGATGGAGGTAAATGGCTTAAAATTTAGAATATGACAAAAATTTAACTTTTAAAAAAAGAAGCAAATGTCTAGGCCCCCATACTTTTATTTCCCACTTATTTCAGCTACTGTAGAGGGTCACAGAAATTGGGGGAACTCTGGATGAGGTATAAGACCCTTAACAATGTCTGGTTCAGTTCCCCATTTCTCCTAAGGGCTCTCAGCCTTCCTGAAAAGTCAGGGGGCAGTGACAACCTATGTTGTGATTGAAGCAGAGTGATACCAGGTGGCAAACTACGTACAATTGCAAGTTGTTTATGTGGTCCTGCATGAGCAGTATATACTTAGCATATGCCCATGTTATGCCACAGTTCTCTTTTATTGTCCTGACTCAGTTTCCCTAAATTGTCCTGCCTCAGTTTCCCTAATTGTTCTGCTTCAGTTTATAATTGTTCTGCTCAATCCTGCAAAACCACCCCTCCCTCTTAATCAGAATATTTGATAAGGATAAAAGATTTTATATTTTAGAATATCAGAATGCCTCTCTCCATCCCAAACTATCAGAATATCTGATACCATCTTATCAAGATGCCTCTCCCCATGGCTTGGGATGCCTCCCCGCATTATGTCATCCTATCTTTGGTGCCTCACCCCACACTGTCAGAGTCCCCTTCCCACTCTCAGCATCCTGACTCTACCCCTGCCTCAGTCTACCCCCTGAGTCTCAATCATGTAACCATATGTCATTGAGAACTCATATTGTTTGCTGGATTTTTATAGAGAAGATGGTCTCATTCAGCCCTAGGATCAAACCATGGATCCATTTGGTCCCAGTAAATCTCTCCCTTTTAAATAAATTATTAAATACTGTCTAATCTCTATCTTGCCTCAGTTTCTCCAGCATTACACCCAGTGTCGTTTTGGTTACATAAGGGTAAAACATGTTGTGGTCCCTTTAAGAAACTGTATTTCCTATTGATTTGTGATTCGTTTCAGATTCCCAGCCCCTCCTGGCTAACACATACCAGTCCAGGAAGCCAGGGCCTTTGATTCACAAATCCTGGTCAAAAGCACGCCTTTGAATTCCAATAGGAAATCTGGGCTTGTCTCACCGGATCTGAGCTAACTTGGGCTCTCCCAGCACCCACTGGTTCTGATCTGCTCTGATTGTCCCAGCCCCCATTCCGACTTGCCGGTTTCCCAACCCCCACCAAAATAAGCAATATAATGAGCTTCTATCGACTAAAGTCTTTGCAGATGGATCTCGGTGGCTTGCTCAGCTACAAGACTTTTAGCCCACTAAGAATGGCACTCTCAATGTAAAACTCTATTTTCCATAGATCTACCCACTGGAATAATATTATTTTCCAATGCCATCCTTTCTTTATCCTCTCCTATTTCTCTAACCAGACTTTATGCTTCAAATCCCCATAATAAACCTCTTTTATCAATCTAAATTTTTGGGCTGTAAATTCCTTTACAGAGAACCTCTGTGCCGCCAGAGGTAGTCTCCAAAACTCCCTACACTTGCGCCAAATCCCAAGGGGTTGCAGAGGAGCCAAACTTCTCCATTTGGTTCCTTGAACCCCGAACCTGCCACTAGACCTTATTTAACTCCCTGACCATCAGAAACCCTAATTTCATTTTGGTTCCCTAAATCTAAACCTCATCAAGGGTATGAGAATATGTAAGGGGGAGAGAAATTGAAATAAACAGACTCCATATTTCTACCATCCTCAGGAGTCCCGCCTCATCACTTCTGCATTAAGATGTTATATTTTAAGCACCCTGGCATGGGGGCTCTAGAAAGCATGGTACATTTTGTCACCCCAGCTTGGGGGTTCTAGAAAGCAGGACACAACATTAACATGGGGCTTTAGGCAAGATCCTATACCCAGCAGCTCGACTGACCTGATCGGGGCTGAGTTTAGTGAGGTCCCCCGTGACCTGGAAATAGGATAAGTATAAAAATAGGGAAGTGGGAAGAATTGATAAGGGCTAGTCACTTTTGTTTTTCAACCAAAATGGGACAAATACTAAGAAAAAAGCCTCCCCTCTAAGGCAAGTATGAAGTATGCTTAGTTAGGTTAACAGAGAAGCAAGGTTTGTTGGTATCCGAGAAGTGTAGGGAATGGAAGGATAAGGTGAAGAACTTACAGGAATGTTTAAATCTTTAAATTTAATGAATATTTTATTATTTATTATTTCTACATCTTTGTGATCTCCATAAGTAAGTATGTTGTGTGTTAACCAATATTTAGATATATTTACTTAACCTGAAATGATGACATTTATCATTATTTAATGTTATCAATATTTAGACTACTAGTTGAATGCTGTTAGCTTAGTAATCTAAATTTTGAAGGTTTGTTGGCACCCATGTCTAATATTCAATAAGAGGAGAGGTCACCTATTTCTCAATGCTCCCCAATTTATGATGTAATCCTTTGTAACAGAAACCTTCCATTCCAATCTCTCCAAATAGCAACAACTAATTAGATGCCTTCCCCTCCCCTTCTCAATGCTCTCTTTCTAGTGATGTAATCTCTTGTATAAAAGCTATGTATCTTTACTATTTCTTTAGCCCTCCTACCACGAGCTTTCTCTTTCTTATCTCCCGATGGGAGGGCTCATCCTCCAGAGGTTTTTCAATAAACAACTTTTCTGCCTTTACTGAGTGATCTCTGAGTTGTCATTTTGGGAAAGAGTCTTCTATATCTGTCACAGAAGCATTTCACTGAACTCTCAGATGCTCTGGAGTACACATCTCTATGGCTTTGTAAGAAACAGAGTTTGGAACCAGAGATGTGGAAGTTAGTGGGAGAACAACTAACTGAATACAATGGATTGAGAAATCCAACAAGTTTTAAAACAAGGAAAGATTTTAACTTGGGCAGGAAAACAAGGAAGGATCAGGAGAAAAATAAGCAGAGAGTTGGTACCTGTAGCCCCAGAGAATACAGCACATGGGATGTAGTTAAGGAATTTTTTTTTTTTTTTTTTTTTTAGTATTTTACTGATTTATAATGCTTGTTACTAGTCTACCTTGCATCTGAGTTTGATTTTTACCTTTTCACCTTCAAAGCTCATTTTCAATTCATATTCCCCATCTCCTGACCCTCCTCCCTCAACTCCACCTTCATGGGTGGGAGGAAGAGGGGGGGTAGGAGGGGCAATGACATAATCAGCACCACCCATGCAGCAGTTTTGCCTATGGCCTCATATCTTCATTACAAAAGGTGGGGCTTGGCTCCAGGGCCCCAGGCAAAAAACACATGGGGTATATGGCAATTGCTATTACACCCAGAGAGTCTTTTAGCAAGCTGATGGGGAAGGGGATTACAATTGGGGAGAATAGAGCTGTATGCTGCTGGGACTACTGAGATATCCCCTGGAGTGCTGAAACCTGGTCCTGTCCAGCCTATAGACCCCTTGCCTCCACTTACAGTTGGGTTGACCATTGAACCTCCTGAGAGTGCTTACAAAGGTGTCTATACATACACTGATTTGAGAAAATGGGGAATGTGCAGCTAATTTCCCATTCACCAGCCAAAAATTATGGCAAACACCCATATGTCTGGCATAGGAGGAGCAAAAGCAGCTGAACTTAGTGCTGTCCCTTTGAGGTGGAAATTTGCAGATTAAAGAGGGGATTTTTACTCCTTTTGTAATAAAAAAAAAAAAATCAGTCTTTGGGATAGAGATGTCTTACAACGGGTGGGATTATAATTAAGTACTTCAGCTTTTTTAGACAGGACTGCTGTGGAAGGCCTGACAGAACTCTCACCTGTTCCCATTCAATGGAAAACTGATACGCCAGTGTGGGTGGAGCAATGATTATTAATCAGCGAAAAAATTCAGGCCTTATTAGATATAGTACAGGAACAACTTGACCAAGGACATTTACAACCTTCTCTAAATCCTTGGAATTCCCCTGTATTTGCTGTAAAAAGGAAATCTGGAAAATCCATGTTGTAGTGGACACCTTTTCAGGATTTACTTTTGTAATACCAACAGCAAAAGAGAAAGCCTGAATGATCACTGAATTTCTTATACAAGTTTTGCAATTATGTATATGCCATAAGCATTAAAAACAGATAATGGACCTGCATATTTTACACACTACTGGCATACTTTTTAATCCGAGGAGAAACAGAGATATCAAGATGTTCCTCCAAAAACAAAAGAAGGGGGGGTACAAGTAACCCTAGAGAGCTTCTAAACTTAACTCTATATTAATTTTTTTTATTGTTTTTGATGGACATGCACTGACTCCAGCATACAGGTTTTATAACCTGCTGGAAGGGCAGGGTCCAGTGCAAGCAATTCCAATATCTTTAAATAATTGGCAGGTGATGTGGAAAGATCCAGAGAGTGGTGAGTGGAAAAGATCATAGGTTAATTGCTTGGGGGAGAGGGTTTGCTTGAATTTCAACAGATAGAGAAGAAATCCAATGGGTACCAACTAGCCACCTTGTCCATCAGAGAGAGACAGAAAAAGAGAAGACCCTCAAAATGAAGAAGATCCAAGAAACATCATATGGTTCCATTGCTGACTATGCCCACCATTGAAAAAGCCTGGCAGTTAACCCTATGTGTGTGTGGCAATTAACTCATGAACATCAAACATAATTGTCAATGAGACACAACCTATAGGAATCATTGGATTCCCTGACACATGAAGCGATGGACAACAGATTGGCTTTGGACTATTTCTTGGCTTTTGAAGGAAGTGTATGTGTGGTTGTGAATTAATAGTTATTTTCTACACCTTCCTTCTGGGACTCATGGAAATCTTCACAATTTTTATAATATTTTGTTAATTCATATTATTTATGGTACTACTTGCTTGTATAATATTACAACTTGCCTGTGTGATTCCTCCCATGGTGATGGATTTAACTACCGATATATACCTGCTTCAATTAAAACAAAAGAAAAGGTGAGATGTAGAGGGTCACAGACAGTGGAGGAACTCTGGGTGAGGTATGAGTCCTTCAGCCCAGAGGGAACCTGTTAACAATGTCTGGTTCAACTCCCATCTTCCCATAGGGCTCTCGGCATTCCTGAGAAGTCAGGGAGCAGTGATACCTATGTTGTGATTGAAGCAGAGTGATTGATACCAGGTGGCAAATACATACATACAATAGCAAGTTTTTTATGTGATCCCAAGTGTGCAGTATATAATTAGCGCATGCCCAGTATTGTTTTGGTTACATAAGGGTATGAAGGTATATAAGGGGGAGAGAACTTAGAATAAATGGATTCCATATTTCCACCATCTTCAGGAGTCCCGCCTCATCACTTCTCCACTAAGATGGTATATTTTAACCACTCTGGCATGGGGGCTCTAGAAAGAACAGTATGTTTTGTCACCCAACTTGGGGACTCTAGAAAGCAGGACACAACAATCTATGACATGGATTCTTAATTTCTTTTATGTCATAGACTTCTTTGGCAACCTGGTGAAGGCAATGGCCTTCCTCTCAGAAAAATCTGATTTTAGAGTCTTTTTCAGTCATTTCCAACTTTTCATGAACCTATTTTGGAAGTTTTCTCAGTAGAGATACTGGATTGGCTTGCCATTTTTTGGTAAGGTGACCAGTCTGATATACTTTCTTAATAGTGATATATGTCACTATTAACAAACAAATTTTGCTCAGAGTATGTACCTCAGTTTACTTTTATACCAATTATTCATATTGTGCTTTCATTCTTGTAATGCAAAATGATAGTAACCAGTCTACTCATTCTAATGACTCTCTAGCCTTGAAGTTTATCTCTAAGTATACTTATGTAACTTTTGAAAGAGTTAATTTCAAGGTCCTACTTTCCAAAACCATTATCTTGATCCCCTATCTTGTTATAAAGGTATGTACTGATAAATACATATTAAGGTGAAAGGTCAAGAAAATAAAATTAATACTTTGTTCATACAATCCACTCATCCATAATCATTTGTCATCTTATCTTGCATCTTCAAAAAGGTGTTTCTATATGAATTGAAATTTTGTATGCAATGTTGCTATTGAGTAGACTGAGTTACACAATATACTAATCCTTCAGTGATTACGAGAAACATCATATCATACTTTTACATCTATACTGGTTGATAATGCAAATGAGAATGGGGTATGATTCATGGTAGAATAAAGTTTATGCTTTCTTTTCCACAATAATCTATCACAAAGCCAAATTTTCTATCAAGTCAACTCCAAAGTGCTGTAATCATAACTTTCCTCTAGAACTGCCTGATTCTATTGTATCTGTGTACAAGTAGAAGTGCTTCTGAAAAATTGTATGCTAATGGAAATATAAATGGAAAGAATAATAAAATAAAAATAAAACTGGTCATTGTGTGATTATAAATTACCAAGCTGAGCCTTCTGCAAGAACTGAAATAGTTGACTTCCCTTCTTTTTTTTTTTTTTTTTTTTTTGAAAAAACAAGGAATTGAGGCGGAGCCAAGATGGCAAAGAGCAGACACTGCTTTCTGTGACCTACTCTGAGCTTTCCTCAAATTAACAGCAGATTAAGCCTCTAAACTGGTTTTGGAGTGATAGAACCCACAAATATTTGGAGTACAACAAATTTCCAAAAGAAGATATTGTGGAAGAACTTCAGGAAAGTTCTGTTTCAATCAGGGCAGACCACAGTGCAGGGAGCCTGTGAGAGGAAACTGGAGTGGGGAGCCAGAGCATTGCTTCATCCATGCATTGGGGAATGTACTGCAAGGTTCTTGTGCTACTCTGACCTGGTTACAAGCCAGTAGTTAAGCAGATTTCCTGCAAAAGACCCAAAAACCAATACAAAAAGCAAACTGTGAGCCTCTGAGGCCTATCAGAAAGAGGGACCTAGCCATGCTTACCCAGCCCCAGAAGTCAATCAGCAAAACTACCCTGGGGCAAACTAAAGCAGCTGTCACTCTTTTGCCTTAAGAACACAATGTAACCTTTTTAAAAAAATGAGGACAAAAAGCAAAAAGAATTCTGACCACAGACAGCTTTATAGAGAAAGAGAAAAACAAACCTCAAACCCTGAGGATTGTAAAGGCAAGTCAGCTCTAGATGAAGCCCCAAAAAGTGATATGAGTTGGTCCCCATTTCACAAGGCTGTTTTGAAAGAATTCAAAAAGGATCTTAAAAGAAAGAAGAAAAATGGAAAAAATAGATGAGATCTTTGCAAGAGGGTATGGAAGAGGAAACAAGAAATTATCTAAAGAAAATTCCTTAAAAAGGACTTATTAAATGTAAAAAGCATATAACTCCTTGCAAAATAGACATGAAAAAGAAACCAACTCATTGAAAAACAAAATATGTAAAATGGAAAAAAAATTCAATGAACAAAACATTTCATATAAAAATTCAGTTGGACAAATGCAAAAGGAGATTTTATAAAAAGCTACCTGAAGAAAATGGTTCACTCAAAATTAGAATTAAACAAATGGAAGTGAATGAATCAATGAAACTCCAAGAATCAGTCAAACAAAGTAAAAAAAAAAAAAAAAAATAGTAGAAAATGTAAAATACCTCATTGGAAAAAACAACTGACCTGGAAAGTAGATCTAAGAGAGACAATCGAAGAATTATAGGATTGCCAGAAAACCATGATGAAAAAAGATCCTAGACATCATCTTTCAGGAAATCACCAAGGAAAACTGCCCAGATGTCCTAGAACCTGAGGGTAAAATAGCAATTGAAAGAATTCACAATTACTACCTGAAAGAGACCCCAAAATGAAAACTCCAAGAAACATCATAGATAATTTTCAGAATTATCAAAACAAGGAGAAAATATCACAAGCAGCCAGAAGGAAACAATTCAAACAATTAAGGAGCCACAATCAGGATTACCCAGGATCTAGAAGCTTACACTTTAAAAGATTAAAGGGCATGAAATCTGATATTCCAAAAGACAAAAAAACTTGATTGCAGCCAAGAATCAATTATCTAGCAATAGTGAGCATCATCTTTCAGGGGAAAAGATAGACATGCTATAAACAGGTGAACTTTCTGATGAAAAGACCAGAGCTGAATAGAAAGTTTGATTTTCAAATCCAAATTCAAGAGATGCATAAAAAGATAAAAAGGAAAGAAAAAACTTTTTTTTTTTTTTTTTTAAGTTAAAAAGCTTATATCCCTATATGGGGAAATGATACGTTTAACTCTTGAGATCTGTATCTCTGTTATGAGTATACTTAGATGTTGTAGGTATAATTTGAGTTTATTGTGATGATTTTTTTAAAAATTAGGGGAGGGATGGTGATTCTACTGGAAGAAGAGGAAAATAGAGTTAAAATGGGAAAAATTTTACCTCATGAGGAAGCAAAAAAGACCTATTGCAGTTGAGGGAAAGAAGGAGGGGGATAAACAACCAAAGCAGTTAATAGAGAAAATTTCATTTCTCTAGATGGTTACTTGCATAAAATAGAGAATGGGAAAATAAATGAATTGGGCTTGGAACTAAAAATGCTAGAAAAAGCATAAATTAATAACTCCCAATTAAATACCAAATTTGAAATTCTGAAAATAAAACGGGAGATTAATAAAATTGAAAGTAAGAAAACTATTGAATTAATAAATAAAACTAAGAGTTGGTTTTATGAAAAAAAAAACAAAAAAGATTAAACCTACAGTTAATTTGATTAGAAAAAGTAAAAAAGAAAATGAAATTGTTAATATCAAAAATAAAAAAGAACTTTCCACCAATAAAGAGGAAATTAGAGCAATAATTAGGAATTATTTTGCCCAACTATATATCAATAAATAGGATAACCTAAGTGAAATGGAGAAATACTTACAAAAACATAGATTACCAAGATTAACAGAAGAGGAAATAAATTACTTAAATAGTCCCATTTTAGAAAAAAAAATAGAAAAAGCTATTATCAACTCCCTAAGAAAAAATCTTGAGAGTCAGATGACTCTACATGTGAATTCTACCAAATATTTAAAGAACAATTAATTCCAATACTATACAAACTATTTTTTAAAAAGGGAAAGATGGAGTGCTGCCAAATTCCTTTTATAACACAGATATGATGCTAATATCTTAATCAGGTAGGATGAAAATAGAGAAAGAAAATTATAGACCAATTTGCCTAATAAATATTGATACAAAAATCTTAAATAAAATATTAGGAAAGAAATTACAGAAATTCATCTACAGGATAATACACTATGACCAAGTAAGATTTATGCCAGGAATGCAGGGCTGGTTCAATATTAGGAAAACTATTAGCATGATTGACAATATCAATAACCAAACTAACAAAAATCACATGATTATCTCAATAGATGCAAAAAAAAAAAGAATATAATAAAATCCAAAATCTATTCCTATTAAAAATACCAGAGAGTATAGGAATCAATAGAGTTTTCCTTAAAATAATCAGTAACATCTATTTAAAACTATTAGTTAGTATCATATATAAAGGGGACAAACTGGAACCATTCTCAATAAGATCAGGAGTGAAACAATGTTACCCACTATCGCCATTACTATTCAATATTGTATTAGAAATGTTAGCTTTGGCAATAAGAAAAAAAAGAGAGATTAAAGGAAGTGAAGTTGGTAATGAATAAACCAAATTATCACTCTTTGCACTTGATATGATGGTATACTTAGAGAACCATAGAGAATCAACTAAAAAACTATTATAAATAATCCACAACTTTAGCAAAGTTGCAGAATACAAAATAAATCCACATAAATAATCAGCATTTTTATATATCACTAACAAAAGATACAAAGAGAAATTCAGTAGAGGGCCACAAATAGTGGGAAACCCTGGGTGAAGTATAACCCTTTAGTCCAGTAAAAGAAACCCTGCTGATGTGTCTAGTTTGGCTCCCCATCCTCCCCAGGGGTATCTCAGTTTTCCTGAAAAGTCAGAGGGACAATACAACTTGTGTTGTAATTAAATCAGAATTATACTAAAGTGGTAAGGGAACATCTGCACACAATAGCAAGTTGTTTTATGTGGTCCAGCATATGCAGTATCCTATAGTTAGCACATGCACTGTGTGCTATAGTTATATAAATGTATTAGGGTATATAAGGCTGAGAAAATTTTGAATAGTGGACTTCTGTTTGACCGTCTTCATGAGTTCTGCCCCTTCGCTCCTCACCCATGATCAGGATTTGGACTGGTACTAAAATTCTCTACTGAGCAGGTCCAGACAAAATTCCATTTAAAATAACTGTCTATAATATAAAATATTTGGGAGTCTATCTGCTATCCTCTCATTGTTGAAAATAGCCCCTTCCATCAGAATTGAACTAATAATACTCTGTTGGTGGAGTTGTGAACTGATCCAATCATTCTGGAGAGCAATTTGGATCTATGCCCAAAGGGCTATCAAACTGTGCATACCCTTTGATCCAGCAGTGTCTCTACTGGGCCTATATCCCAAAGAGATCTTAGAGGAGGAAAAGGGACTCTCATGTGCAAAAATGTTTGTAGCAACCCTATTTGTAGTGGCAAGAAACTGGAAGCTAAGTGGATGCCCATCAGTTGGAAAATGGCTGAATAAATTATGGTATATGAATGCTATGAAATATTATTGTTCTGTAAGAAATGACTAGGAGGATGATTTCAGAGAGGCCTGCAGAGACTTACATAAACTGATGTTAAGTGAAATGAGCAGAACCAGGAGGTTATTATACATGGCAACAACAAACCTATAGGATGATCAATTCTGATGGACATGGCTCTCTTCAACAAAGAGAGGATTCAAACCAGTTGCAATTGTTCAGTGATGAAGAGAACCATCTACACCCAGAGAGAGGACTGTGGGAACTGAGTGTGGATCACAATTTAGCATTTTCACTCTTTTTGTTATTGTTCATTTGCATTTTTCTTTCTCGGTTTTTTCCTTTTTTCATTTGATTTTTCTTGTGCACCAAATTAATTGTATAAATATGTATGCATATATTTGATTTAACAAATTTTTTTAACCATGTTTAACATACATTGGATTACTTACTATCTAGAGAAGGGGGTGAGGAGAAGCGGGGGTAGGGTGGGGTGGGTGGGAATTGGAATAAAAGGTTTTATAAAGGTTAATGTTAAAAATTATCCATACATATCTTTTGAAAATTAAAAAGTTTTAATAATTTTAAAATAAGGAATTATAGGCATAATATACTGGATAAGTTATTTCATATAGTTAATGTTCATTGTTTCCATGACACTATCTATCTCACTTTCTGCCATCCCCTTTTTCCTTTTGCCTTCAATATTTTGCAGCATTAGAAAATAAGATAAACACACAGAAATAACCAATTTACATTTCATAAAAGAAATCAGGATACATGTAAACATGATAAAGTAAACATGTGACTAGTTCGAGTAAAGATAGAAATTAAATTCTTCCCAAATTAATTTATAGATTCTTTATTATGCCAGTTAAAATACTAATACTCAACTCCACAGAATCAGATAAATTGTTGATAAAAATTTATATGAATGAACAAGACTATATCAAAATATGGTTTTGAATGTTTAATTGGCCATATCTCTCCAGATGTCACCACAGAAATCATGATGCTAAAAGCATATGCTAAATGGTCATGTGCCGAAATCTCTTTATTTTTTATTCTTACATTGCGATAAAAGGAAAGGCTGCTTTAGATACATGAGAGAGTAAACAGAAAAATATGTATAATATGTTTTAAAGTGAGAGAATGACTTTTTTGAAAATAAGTGCAAAAATGTTTTTTTTTTTTTTTGCTGAGGCAATTGGAATTAAGTGACTAGCTCAGGATCATATGCTAAAAAATTAAATTTAAAAAAAAAACTAATGAACAACACTAATTGATAGAAGGAATCTAACTTAACTGAGAGAAAAAAAAAAAAAGGTAGAAGAAATCTATAACCAGATTAAAACGAGAGAAAAAAAGAACCAAAAAAAAAAAAAAGAAAAGAAATTGAAAGGGAAAATTTAACAGGTGAGAAGAGGGGATCAGGTATGAGGAGAAGAAAGCCTCAAATTATATTATGAGCCATCTCAAATTATGTTATGAAGTATTAATCACAAAAAAAAAAACCAAACAAAACACAAGCATAGACCAGTATCTCACACCACATTGTTGTTATTTAGTCATCTCAGTCATGTCCAATTTTTAATGACCCTTATTTAGCCTTTTGTTGGCAAAGATACTATAATAGTTTGCCTTTTCCTTTTCCAGATTATTTATAGATGAGAAACTGAGGTGAACAAAGTTAAGTGACTTTCCTAGTACCATAGTGTCAGAAGCAAGATTTCAACTCACCATGTCTCCCTGACTCCAACCTAGTGCTTTATTTACAAAGTCACCTAGCTTCCTTTATCACACCATATATCTAGATAAACTCCAAATATGTACATAATTTAGAAATAAATGGTGGCATACCAAACAAAATTAGAGAAGAATTAAGAAATTGCTTTCCAGGAAGGGGAAGGTACGGGTAGGGAAAAGTTTATGGCAAAAGAAAGGATAGAGAGGATCACAGCAGATAAAATGGACAGTTTCAAATATATAAATATATAAATTATATAAATGATAATTTCTAATATCTAATATCTAATATCTAAATGATAATTCTAAAATCTACAAGGAACTAATTCAAGTTTATAAGAATAAGAATTTGAATTCTCCACTTGATAAATACTCAAAGGACATGAAAAGTTAGTTTCCAAAGAAAAAAATTTAAGTTGTCAACTGCAATTTAAAAAAATTCTCCAAATCAATAAAATCCAATGACAGAAATTATTTCACCACACACACATCAAATTGACAAAGTTGGCAAAATAAAAAAAAATATATTAGGAGGGCTATTGAAAAGCAGGCATATCAATGCATTGTTTGAAGAAACAAAAATGAATCAGAAATGACACAACTTAACCGGAAAGAAATTTGGAGCTACGCCCCAAACTGGGAACATCCCTTAACCCAGCAATACCACTACTAGATCTATAACCCAAAGACACCAAAAAAAGAGAGAAAGGAATAAAATAAACAAGTATACAAAAATTTTATAGCTCTTTTTGTAGTGATAAGAAATAGAAAATAGAGGATCCCTAGAAATAGGAAATGGTTGAACCAAGGTCATATGAATGCAGTGTAATATTATTGGACCACAAAAAAAAAAAAAGATGAAATACTTTCAGTGAAGTCTTAAAAGATTTACATTATCTGATGCAGATTAAAGTGAGCAGAACCAGGAGAATAACTTATATAATAACATTAATATAGTAAAGAGAAATAATATTAATAGACTTCATGATTTTTTTTATAGCTTTATATTTACAAGATATATGCATGGGTAATTTTTCAGCATTGACAATTGCAAAACCTTTTGTTCCAACTTTTCCCCTTCTCTCCCACCCCCTCCCCCAGATGGCAGGTAGAGCAATACATGTTAAATATGTTAAAGTATATGTTAAATACAATATATGTATATATTTCTATACAGTTATTTTGCTGCACAAGAAGAATCAGACTTTGAAATAATGTACACTTAACTTGAGAAGGAAATAAAAAATGCAAGCAGACAAACAGAGGATTGGAAATGCTATGTAGTGGTTGACACTCATTTCTCAGAGTTCTTTCACTGGATGTAGTTGGTTCTATTCATTATTGAACAAATGGAACTGATTTGGTTCATCTCATTGATGAAGAGGGCCACGTCCATCAGAATCGATCATCATATAGTATTGTTGAAGTATATAATGATCTCCTGGTCTTGCTCATTTCACTCAGCATCAGTTCATGTAAGACTTCATGATTCTTAATGAATACAATAACTAACTATGATTGCAAGAAAACAATAATGAAGCACTGGTCCTCCTAAAAAGGAGGTACTAGGACTGGGTTGAAAAATGATACTTTTTTTTCAACATAACCAATAGGAGTTTTAAAATTATATATATTTTTACTAGAGCTTGAAGGGTTGAGTAGGTATAAAAAAGAAAGAAGAGAAAATCAATTATTTTAATTTAAAATAAGATTAAATTTGAACCTAAAGTGTATCTTCCAGAATGCTGAATGGACCACTTATGGAAGATTTATGAGAAATAATAAATTTGCCTCCCATATTAATGGAATTTATGGAAAGGAGCACAGAATAAAAAGTGAATGAGTTTGAATCTATGGCACTGGAAAGTGTCAGTAAAATGACAGATCCATCAAAATATGGAAGATTTTTATGAAGTGATATACAGTAAATGAAAAACAAAGGTAAGGATAAATATAATTATAAAAAAACAGATTAATGAAGACAACTTGGAACTACAACCAAATTTTGGTTTTATATATACACACAAAATTTTTACAAATGAAAAAACAGACATAGTATTTATCAAAGTCAATATGTCAGGCATTGTGTGAACCATTGAGATACAGTTGTCATGGCAAGTGTCATCAGCATTTTAATGAAGGATTTAATTGATGAATTCACTCTCTTTGATGTCATGGAAGACAAACTGAAGGGAGAGATGATGGATCTCCAAAAGGCAATCTTTTCTTTCTTTTTTCTTTTTCTTTTTCTTTTTCTTTTTTTGCTGAGGCAATTGGTGTTAAATGACTTGTACAGGGTCACATAGCTAAGAAGTGTTAAGTGTCTGAGACCAGATTTGAACTTAGGTCCTCCTGACTTCAGGACTGGCACTCTATGCATGCACTACCTAGCTCCCCTGCAGTGTTTTCTTGAGTACATCAAAGATTGTCTCTGGCAGACTCCAGTGTATTAGACAACTGCAAGATAGTAGTTTTCATTTGTAGATGCATGCCAGTTAAGGGTGGAAGAAAGTGAGTCTCCTGAATTTGTTCCAGGGCAATGTAAACATCCTGAAAATAAATTATTTCTGATATTGTAAAAAGTAGTCCCAACTGTAAACTACTTGTTGTTTGTAATCCAGGGGACATTCTGACATGTCACTTAGAAACTTAGTGACTTGCCCCAAAACCATGTTATTGGAAGTGGAATTAATCTAGACTCTGCCCATTTCCATTTCATAATTGGGAGTAAGCTGAGTATCAATCTAACAAACTGTCTCAGTTGAGTTATTGGGAAGCATAATGATTCTAATGTACCTTTATAGAATGGAGTTAATATTGCGGGAAAACTATTCATAGACAGGTAGTTGGAAATGCTTATAAGGTCATCAAACTGAAAAGTCATGCTTTGTGGGCTATTGGCCTCTCTGCAGCACATTTGTAAGAACCATGATGAAGAATCTTGGAAAAGTGCATCAGGTTTGTATGATGATCAAGGACCTATATGGAATAAATGAGGAAATCTTCCTTAATGTCCCTCGTATCTTGGGGAACAATGATATCATAGATATAGTAAAGCTGACTCTGAATTCTTAAGAGGAACAACATTTTAAAAAGAATATTTATACCTGCTGAGATGTCTGGAGAGATCTGAAATTCTAAAGCCTTTCAATGTGCCACTACTGGACAATATGAAAACAGTTAAAGGATTGTATATGATGTACTATAGATTATATGGTTCATGTGATCTGTAATTAAATACCAAGTGTGAAATAGAAATGTAAAACAAAACCCCCTAAAAAACATAAAGTATCAATAAAAATATCTGATATTATTGGAGAATGGCTGAATAAATTGATGCTCATCAATGTAATGAAAATTATGAATTCATCATTATGATTTCATCATAAAAATGACAGGAATAAATATTAAAAATATACCTTGTTGTTGTTTTCAATTAGTCATGACCAGCTCTTTGTGACTTCATTTGGGGTTTTCCTGGCGAAGATACTGGAGTGGTTTGCCATTCTTTCTGAAGCTCATTTTTACAAATGAAGAAATCGAAACAAATAGCATTAAGTGACTTATTCAAGGTCACACAACTAGTAAATACCTGCAGCTACATTTGAACTGAGTCTTCCTGACTGCAGGCCCAGTTCCCTTTCCACTGTGCTATCTAACTATCCCAACAATTCAACCACAAAATAACGCCAATCCTCAATATTCTGATCAGAAGAAATACATTTTATCTGTTACATCACACATTATCCACAAAATTAGGCAATAAAGTATAGAAGCACTGGCATCTATGACTTGGAGGTTGCTTCAGTCATGTCCAATTCTTTTTTTTTAAATAGTTTTTTTATTGCCAAAACATATGCATGGGTAATTTTTTAACACTGACCCTTGCACAAACTTCTGTTTCAATTTTTCCCCTCCTTCCCTCCATTCCCTCCCCTAGATGGTAGGTAGTCCCATACATGTTAAAGTATATGTTAAATACAATATATACATATATATATGTATATATATATATATACATATTTATACAATTATCCTGTTGCACAAGAAAAATTGGATTTAGAAAGAAGGTAAAAGAAGATAAAAGTAATCTGGGAAGAAAAACAAAAATGCAAGCAAACAATAACAGAAAGAGAAGAAATGCTATATTGTGGTCCACACTCATTTCCCAGTGTTCTTCCGCTGGGTGAATCTGGTTCTGTTCATTACTAATCAATTGGAACTGATTTGGATCCTCTCATTGTTGAAGACAGCCACTTCCATCAGAATTGATCCTCATATAGTATTGTTGTTGAAGTGTATAATGATCTCCTGGTTCAGCTCATTTCAATTTTTTTTTTTTTTTTTTTTTTTTTTTTTTTTTTTTGAGGCTGGGGTTAAGTGACTTGCCCCTGGTCACACAGCTGGGAAGTGTTAAGTGCCTGAGACCAGATTTGAACTCAGGTCCTCCTGAACTCAGGGCTGGTCCTCTATCCACTGCACCACCTAGCTTCCCCTGCTCATTTCAATTAACATCAGTTCATGTAAGTCTCTCCAAGCCTCTCTGTATTCATCCTGCTGGTCATTTTTTACAGAACAATAATATTCCATAACATTCATATACTACAATTTACCCAACCATTCTCCAATTAATGGGCATCCATTCAATTTCCAGTTTCTAGCCACAAATATTTTGGCACATGTGGGTCCCTTTCCTTCTTTAATATCTCTTTGGGATATAAGCCCAGTAGTAACACTGCTGAATCAAAGGGTTTGCACAGTTTGATAACTTTTTGAATATAGTTCCAAATTGCTCTCCATAATGGTTGGATCTGTTCACAACTCCACCAACAATGCATCAGTGTCCCAGTTTTCCCACATCCCCTCCAACATTTGTCACTATCTTTTCCTATCATTTTAGCCAATTTGACAGATGTGTAGTGGGTTCTCAGAGTTGTCTTAATTTGCATTCTCTGATCAATAATGATTTGGAACACCTTTTCGTATGAATAGAAATAGTTTTAATTTCATCATCTGAAAATTGTCTGTTTATATCCTTTGACCATTTATCAATTGGAGAATGGCTTGATATCTTATAAATTAGAGTCAATTCTCTATATATTTTAGAAATGAGGCCTTCATCAGAATCTTTAACTGTAAAAATGTTTTCCCAATTTGTTACTTCCCTTCTAATCTTGTCTGAATTAGTTTTGTTTGTTCCCAGATTTTTAACTTGATATTATCAAAATTTTATGTTTTGTGATCAATAATGATCTCTAGTTCTTCTTTGGTCATAAATTCCTTCCTCCTCCATAGGTCTGAGAGGTAAATTATCCTATATTCTTCTAATTTATTTATAATCTCATTCTTTATGCCTAAATTTTGAAACCATTTTGACCTTATCTTAGTATATAGTGTTAGGTCAATGCCTAGTTCCAATTTTCCCAGCAGTTTTTGTCAAATAGTGAATTATTATTCCCAAAGCTGGGATCTTTGGGCTTGTCAAACATTAGTTTAAAGAACAATTAACTTCTTGCAGATGACATGATGGTATACTTAGAGAACCCCAAAGACTCTGCTAAAAAGCTATTAGAAATAATTCAGAATTTTAGCAAAGTTGCAGGATACAAAATAAATCCACATAAATCCTCAGCATTTTTGTATATCACCAACAAAATGCAACAGCAAGAGATACAAAGAGAAATTCCATTCCAAACAAATGTTGAGAGTATAAAATATTTGGGAATCCATCTACCAAAGAATAGTCAGGAATTGTATGAGAAAAATTACAAAACACTTGCCACAAAAATAAAGTCAGATTTAAATAATTGGAAAGACATTCAGTGCTCTTGGATAGGCCGGGTGAATATAATAAAGATGACAATACTCCCCAAACTAATCTATTTATTTAGTGCTATACCAATCAGACTCCCAAGAAACTATTTTAGTGACCTAGAAAAAATAACAACAACGTTCATATGGAATAACAAAAGGTCAAGAATTGCAAGGGAACTAATGACAAAAAAAGTCAGATGAAGGTGGTCTAAGTGTACCTGATCTAAAGCTATATTATATAGCAGCAGTCACCAAAACCATTTGGTATTGGCTAAGAAATAGACCGGTAGATCAGTGGAACAGATTAGATACAAAGGACAAAAAAAGGGTACATCTATAGCAATCTAGTCTTTGACAAACTCAAAGATACCAACATTAGGGATAACAATTCATTATTTGGAAAAAAAACTGTTGGGAAAACTGGAAATTAGTATGGCAGAAATTAGATATGGATCCACACTTAACACCATATACCAAGATAAGATCAAAATGGGTACATGATTTAGGCATAAAGAGTGAGATCATAAATAAATTAGAGGAACAGAGAATAGTCTACCTCTCAGACCTGTGGAGGAGGAAGGAATTTATGACCAGAGGAGAACTAGAGATCATTATTGATCACAAAATAGAAGATTTTGATTACATCAAACTAAAAAGTTTCTGTACAAACAATACTAAGGCAAACAAGATTAGAAGGGAAGTAACAAATGGGGAAAATATTTTTAAAGTTAAAGGTTCTGATAAAGGTCTCATTTCCAAAATATAGAGAGAACTGACCCTAATTTATAAGAAATCAAACCATTTTCCAATTGATAAATGGTCAAAGGATATGAACAGACAATTCTCAGATGATGAAATTGAAATTATATCCACTCCTATGAAAGTGTTCTAAATCACTACTGATTAGAGAAATGCAAATTAAGACAACTCAGATACAACTACACACCTGTTAGATTGGCTAAGATGACAGGAACAAAAAATGATGAATGTTGGAGGGGATGTGGGAAAACTGGGACACTAATACATTATTGGTGGAGTTGTGAAAGAATCCAGCCATTCTGGAGAGCAATTTGGAACTATGCCCAAAAAGTTATCACACTGTGCATACCCTTTGATCCAGCATTGCTGCTATTGGGCTTATATCCCAAAGAAATACTGAGGAGGGGAAAGGGACCTGTGTGTGCCAAAATGTTTGTGGCAGCTCTTTTCGTAGTGGCTAGAAACTGGAAGATGAATGGATGTCCATCAATTAGAGAATGGTTGGGTAAATTATGGTATATGAAGGTTATGGAATATTATTGCTCTGTAAGAAATGACCAGCAGGAGGAATACAGAGAGGCTTGGAAAGACTTACATCAACTGATGCTGAGTGAAATGAATAGAACCAGAAGATCGCTGTACACTTCAATGTTGTATGAAGATGTATTCTGATGGAAGTGGATATCTTCAACATAAAATCCAACTCACTTTCAGTTGATCAGTGATGGACAGAAACAGCTATACCCAGAGAAGGAACACTGGAAAGTGAATATAAATTGTTAGCACTACTGTCTATCTACCCAGGTTACTTATACCTTCGGAATCTAATACTTAATGTGCAACAAGAAAATGGTGTTTACACACATATATTGTATCTAGGTTATATTGTAACACATGTAAAATGTTTGGAATTGCCTGTCATCAAAGGGAGGGAGTAGAGGGAGAGAGGGGATAATTTGGAAAAATGAATACAAGGGATAATGTTAAAAAAAATTACTCATGCATATATACTGTCAAAAAATTATAAATAAAAAACATGTGGAAAAAAAAAGAACAATTAACTCCAATGCTATATAAACTATAATTATAGACCAATCTCCTTAATATAGTTCTATGAACCTAACCCATTCCACTGATCAACTAGTCTATTTCTTAGCCAATACCAAATGGTTTTAGTGATCACTGCTTTATAATATAGTTTTTTTTAATCAATTATTTTTATTTACCAGATATATGTATGGGTAATTTTACAACATTGACAATTGCCAAATTTTTTGTTCCAATTTTTTCCCCTCTCTCCCCAGCCCCCAGATAGCAGGTTGACCAATACATGTCAAATATGCTAGAGTATAAATTAAATACAATATATATATATATATATGTATATATATATATATATATATATATATGACTCAATAGGTGTTTTGCTGTACAAAAAGAATCAGACTTTGAAATAGTGTACAATTCTCCTATGAAGGAAATCCAAAATTAGAGGGATTGGGAATTCTATTTAGTGGTTCATAATCATCTAGAGTTCTTTTGCTGGGTGTAGCTAGTTCAGTTCGTTACTGTTCTGTTGGAACATCTCATTGTTGAAAATGGCCTCATCCATCAGAATTGATGATCATATAGTATTGTTGTTTAAGTATACAATGATCTCCTGGTCCTGCTCATCTCACTCAGCATCAGTTCATGTAAGTCTCTCCAGGCCTTTCTGAAATCATCCTGCTGCTTATTTCTTACAGAACAATAATATTCCATAATATTCATAATATTTATTCAGCCATTCTCCAATTGATGGGCATCCACGTAGCTTCCAGTTTCTGGCTGCCACAAACATTCTTGCACATACAGGTCCCTTTCCCTTCTTTAAGGTCTCTTTGGGTTACAAGCTCAGTAGTAACACTGCTGGATCAAAGGGTATGCACAGTTTGATAACTTTTTCAGCATAGTTCCAAATTGCTCTCCAGAATGGCTGGATGTATTCACAGTTCCACCAACAATATATCAGTGTCCCTGTTTTCCCACATCCCCTCCAACATTCTGCATTACCTTTCCCTGTCATTCTAGCCAATCTGAAAGGTATGTAGTGGTATCTCAGAGTTGTCCTAATTTGAATTTCTCTGATTAATAAAGATTTGGAGCATCTTTTCATATGACTAGAAATAGTTTCAGTTTTTTTATCCGAGAATTGTCTGTTTATATCCTTTGACCATTTATCAATTGGAGATTAGCTTGATTTCTTATTTATTAGAGTCAGTTCTCTCTATATTTTGGAAATGAGGCCTTTATCTGAACCTTTGACTGTAAAAATGTTTTCCCAGTTTATTATTTCCCTTCTAATCTTATCTGAATTGATTTTGTTTGTACAAAAACTTTTCAATTTGATATAATCAAAGTTTTCTACTTTGTGATCAATGATGATCTCTAGTTCTTCTTTAGATATAAATTCATTCCTCTTCCACAGGTCTAAGAGGTAAACTATCCTATGTTCCCCTAATTTATTTATAATCTCATTCTTTATTCCTAGGTCATGAACTCATTTTGACCTGACTTTGGTTTATGGTGTTAAGTGTGAGTCAATGCCTAGTTTCTACCACATTAATTTCCAATTTTCCCAGCAATTTTAAGAACATTGAGTTCTTATCCCAAAGGCTGGGGTCCTTAGGTTTTTCAAAAACTAGGTTATTAGAGTTATTGATTATTTTGTCCTTTGGACCTAACCTATTCCACTGATCAACTAGTCTATTTCTTAGCCAATACCAAATGATTTTAGTAACCACTGCTTATAATAATATAATTTTAGATCTGGTATGGCAAGGCCACCTTCATTTGATTTTTTTTCCATTAATTCCCTTGAAATTCTTGACCTTTTGTTTTTCCATATAAACTTTGTTGTTATTTTTTCTAGGTCATTAAAATAGTTTTTTGGGAGTCTGGTTGGTATAGTGCTAAATAAATAGATTAGTTTAGCTAGTATTGTCATCTTTATTATATTTGCTCGCCCTATCCAAGAGCATTTAATATTTTCCCAATTGGTTAGATCGGACTTAATTTGTGTGAAAAGTGTTTTGTAGTTTTGCTTATATAGTTTCTGATTTTCCCTTGGCAGATAGATTTCTAAATGTTTTATACTATTGGTAGTTACTTTAAATGGAATTTCTCTCTGTAACTCTTAACTGCTGGATTTTGTTAGTGACATATAAGAATGCTGATGATTTATGTGGATTTATTTTGTATCCTGCAACTTTGCTAAAAGTGAGGATTATTTCTAATAACTTTTTAGTTGAACCTTTGGGGTTCTCTATGTATACCATCATATCATCAGCAAAGAGTGATAGTTTGGTTTCCTCATTATCTCCTCTAATTCCTTTAATCTCTTTCTCCACTCTTATTGCCAAAGCTAGCATTTCTAATACAATATTGAATAGTAATGGCGATAGTGGGCAACTTTGTTTCACCCCTGATCTTAATGGGAATGGTTGCAATCTTTCCTCATTACATATGATGCTTACTGATGGTTTTAAATAGATGCTACTGATTATTTTAAGGAAAAGTCCGTTTATTCCTATACTCTCAAGTGTTTTTAATAGAAATCGATCTTGGATTTTATCAAATGCTTTTCCTGCATCTATTGAGATGATCATAAGATATTTGTTAATTTGATTATTAATATGGCCAATTATAATGATAGTTTTCCTAATATTGAACCAGCCCTGCATTCCTGGTATAAATCCTACTTGATCATGATGTATTATCCTGGGGATGATTTTCTGTAATCTTTTTGCTAATATCTTATTTAAGATTTTAGCATCAATATTCATTAGGGGGATTGGTCTACAGGTTTTTTTTCCTCATTTTCAACCTACCTGGTTTGGGTATCAGTACCATGTCTGTGTCATAAAAGGAATTTGGTAGGACTCCTTCACTCCCTATTTTTTCAAATAGTTTATATAACATTGGAGCTAATTGTTCTTTGAATGTTTGGTAGAATTCACCTGTGAGTCCATCTAGTCCTGGAGATTTTTTCTTAGGTTGTTGATTAATAGCTTGCTCTATTTCTTTTTCTGAAATGGGACTATTTAAGCAATTTACTTCCTCCTCTGTTAATCTGGAAAGCCTATATTTTTTGGAGGTAGTCCTCTATTTCACTTATGTTATCAAATGTATTGGCCTAAAGTTGGGCAAAGTAACGCCTTATTATTTCTCCAATGTCCTCCTCATTGGTGGACAGTTCCCCGTTTTCATTTTTAAGACTAACAATTTGATTTTCCTCTCTCCTTTTTCTAATCAGATTTACCAAAGGTTTATCTATTTTATTTTTTTTTTCATAAAACCAACTCTTGGTTTTATTTATTAGTTCAATAGTATTTTTACTTTCAATGTTATTAATTTCTCCTTTTAAATTTTAGAATTTCAAGTTTAGTATTTGATTGGGGGGGTTTAATTTCGTGTTTTTCTAGCTCTTTAAGTTGAAGCCCAATTCATTGATCTTCCCTTCTCTATTTTCTTCAAGTAAGCCTCCAAAGATATAAAATTTCCCCTTATTACAGCTTTAGCTGCATCCCACAAATTTTGGTATGATGTCTCATCATTGTCATTATTTTGTGTGAAATTATTAATTGTGTCTATAATTTGCTGTTTCACCCAATCACTCTTTAAGATGAGATTATTGGGGGCAGCTAGATGGGTGCAGTGGATAGAGCACCAGCCCTGAATTCAAGAGGACCTGAGTTCAAATGTGGTCTCAGACACTTAACACTTCCTAGCTGTGTGATCCTGGGCAAGTCACTTAACCCCAGTTTCAGAAAAAAAAAAAAAGAAAAAAAAAAAAAAAAAAAAAGATTATTTAGTTTCCAATTACTTTTTGATCTATTTACTCCTAACTTTTTGTTGAATGTAGTTTTTATTGCATCTTGATCTGAAAAGAAAGCCTTTACTATTTCTGCCTTCCTGCATTTAATTTTGAGATCTTTATGTCCTAATATATGGTCAATTTTTTAATAGGTTCCATGAACTGCTGAGAAGAAAGTATACTCCTTTCTGTCACCATTCAGTTTTCTCCAAAGATCTATCATACCTAATTTTCCTAATATTCGATTTGCCTCTTTAATTTCTTTATTTGCTTTGTGATTTGATTTATCTAATTCTGAGAGTGCAAGGTTGAGATAACCTACTATTATAGTTTTGTTGTCTATTTCTTCTTGCAACTCTCTTAACTTCTCCTTAGGAAGTTAGGTGCTATACCACTTGGTGCATATATATTTAGTATTGAAATTGCTTCATTGTCTATGCTACCTTTTAGCAAGATATAGTTTCCCTCCTTATCTCTTTTAATTAGATCAATTTTTTGCCAAAATGTTTGTGGCAGCTCTTTTTGTAGTGGCTAGAAACTGGAAAATGAATGGATGCCCATCAATTGGAGAATGATTGGGTAAATTATGGTATATGAATATTATGGAATATTATTGCTCTGTAAGAAATGACCAGCAGAATGAATATAGAGAGGCTTGGAGAGACTTACATGATCTGATGCTGAGTGAAATGAGCAGAACCAGGAGTTCACTATACACTTCAATAACAATATTGTATGAAGATATATTCTATTTGAAGTGGATATCTTCAACATAGAGAAGATCCAATTCAGTTCCAGTTGATCAATGATGGACAGAAACAGCTACACCCAGAGAAGGAACACTGGGAAAGGAGTGTAAAATGTTTTCACTATTGTCTTTCTACCCAGGTTACTTATATCTTTGAAATCCAATTCTTACTGTGCAACAAGAAATTTCGTTTTACACATATATTGTATCTAGGATATACTGTAACACATTTATTATATATGGGATTGCCTGTCATGTAGGGGAAGTAGTAGAGGGAGGGAGGGGAAAATTTGGAAAAGTGAATACAAGGGGTAATGTTGTAAAAAAAAATTACCCATGCATGTGTACTGTCAAAAAAATTATAATTATAAAATTAATAAATTAAAAAAAATTAGATGAGTTTTTGCTTTTGCTTGATCTGAAATAAGGATGGCTACACCTGCTTTTTTTACTTCACTTGAAGCACAATAGATTCATCTCCAGCCTTTTACCTTTAGTCTGTATGTATCACCCTGCTTTAAATGTGTTTCCTGTAAACAAAATATTGTAGGATTCTGACCAGATCCAATCTGCTATCCATCTCTCCTTAATGGGAGAGTTCATTGCATTCACATTTACAGTTAAAATTACTAATTCTGTATTTCCTGCATCATATTATCCCCTGATTATGCTTTTTTCCATTACCCCCCCTGAACCCCTTCCCCAGTATTAAACTTATGAGTCCCACTTGTGTCACATAGCCCTCCCTCTTTAGTATCCTTCCCTCTTCCCTTTAAATCCCTTTCCCTTTATTGTTCCCTTTCCTTATTGCTCTTTTCCTTTTCCCTTTTCCTCTCCCCCTTTTTAATGAGGTGAGAAAGAATTTTCTGTAAAACTAATATGTTTTTTCTTTGAGCCAGTTCAGATGGGAATAAGGTTCACGCAATGTTCCTCCCCCTCTCTAACTTCCCTCAGGTATGATGGGTTTTCTTTGCCTCTTTGTGGGATGTAGTTTCCTTCTTTTTATCTCCCCTTTCCCCTTTTTCTGACACTATCCCCTTTCCATTTCTACTCCCCCCCTTTTTTTTTGGCATATCCTTAAAATCAAATTATACATGTAATTTTGATGTATATCCACAACAGAAATACAGTTCTCAAGAGTTCCTTTTACCTTTTTCTGCTTCTCTTGTGTCCTATGATTGGAAATCAAATTTTTTGTTTAGATCTGGTTTTTTCCTTAAAAACATATGGAATTCATCTGTTTCATTAAATGTCCATCTTCTTCCATAGAAGAAGATGCTCAACTTAGCTGGGTAGTTTATTCTTGGCTTCATTCCAAGTTCTTTTGCCTTTCAGAATATCACATTCCAGGCCCTTCAATCCTTTAATGTAGAAGCAGCCAGATCTTGAGTGACCCTTATTGTGGCACCTTGGTTTGAATTGTTTTTTCCTAGCTGCTTGTAACATTTTTTCCTTAGTTTGATAGTTCTGAAATTGGACATACTACTCCATGGAGTTTTTTTGTTTTTTTGGTTTTTTTTTTAGGATCTTTTTCAGAAGGTGTTCGATGAATTCTTTCAATGTCTATTTTACCTTCTAGTTCTATTACCTCTGGGCAGTTCTCTTTAACGATTTCCTATAAAACAGTATCTAGGTTCTTTTTTTCATCATAATTTTCGGGAAGTCCAATAATCCTCAGATTGTTTCTCCTAGATCTATTTTCCAGGTCTGTCGTTTTGGCAAGTAGATAGCTGACATTTTTCTCCATGTTTTCATTTTTTTGGTTTTACTTGACTGATTCTTGGTGTCTCAATGAATCATTCATTTCTATTTGTTCAATTCTGATTTTTAATGAGTTATTTTCTTCATTACCTTTTTTTTTTAACTTCTTTTTGTATGTGTCCAATTGAGTTGTTTTGCTCTATGGAATTTTTTTCCATTTCATTAAATTTGTTTTTAGTGAGTTATTTTCTTTTTCCAGTTCACAAGTCCTACTTTCTTGGGAATTCTTTATCTTTACCAATTCACAGATCCTACTTTTCTGTGATTTTTTTTAACCTTTTCCAATTCCCTAGTTCTGTTTCCCTGCACTTCCTGTGAATTCTTTACCTTTTCCAATTCACATTTCAGGAAGTTGTTTACCTTTGATAATTCACATTTCAGGATATTGTTATTCTCTAGCATAGCTTCTCTTTCCTTTCCCCATTTTTCTTCTAATTCTCTCTTTAGATTTTTAATAATTTCTTCTAGGAGAGCGTTATTTGGAGTATTATCTGGAGGTTGTCTGCTATTAGTCTCCTCAGGTTTGGAAACCTGCCCTTTTTTGTATAGAAGCTGTCTATCATTTTCTTCATTTTTCTTGCTCATTTTTTTTTAAAGCCTTCAGAGTCTGCCCTCAGGGCAAGGAGATTACCAGCTTTCTCTGCAGAGCAAGGATGGGTATATGGACAATAACTGTCCTCTAAATGGGCTGCAAGGAATAGCCGAGCTGCAGGAGGGCTCTGAGAAGAGCTCCATGCAGAAGTGAGTATGCCTGGGTATCACAGGCTGGGTTGTGTAAGTGCCCTGTGAGGAGCCCCGCTGTGAGTATTAGTGACCACCTTGGGACTAGAGGTTAAGGAGCAAAGGTATCACTGCCCCTCCCACAAACGCCTGCTTTGAATATTTGCTGTAGTCCTGTCCCTCACAGCACTGGAAGTGTCTCTGCCTGGGAAGCACAGTGAAGCTGGGGAAATTCCACTACCCTCGGCCAAGCCACTCACTGTGCAGATGAGAGGCTACCCTGGGCTGTCCCCCTGCTCTATGTGACTGCCAGCCACCATGAGCCGCTCGCTGTAGAATGCTGCAAAGAGCTGTGTTATGGTCTGCCCTAGGTCACTTCTGGTTCTGGGTGAGTGCAGCCAGATCCTCTCGAGTTTGGCATCCCTCAGAGTACCCACTACTCCAGGCTCCAACTTCTCTGCCCGTCTACTACTCTGCCACTAAAGCAAAGCAGCCAGGTTACAGCAGAGAGCTCTATGCAAACCTTCTAACCGCAGAGGCCATGGTTTCTCTCCCTGCTCTGGGCTGGTCTATTCCCACCATCTCAGGTCAAACATTTTCTGGCAATATTCCAGATTCTCTTCCACTGGTAAATTTTTGTATTTCCAATCTTCATGGTTTCTACCTGTTAAGCACTGTTTTTGAAGCTGAATGAAATAGTTGGTAGAAAGGGAATTAGAGAGCTTAGAACTTTCTAAGCTCTATAATATAGTTTTAGACCAAGTACAGCTAGGCCTCTTTCATTTGATATTTTTTTTCCATTGGTTCCCTTGAACTTCTTGACTTTTTGTTCTTCCAGATGAATTTTGTTGTTATTTTTTCTAGGTCAGTAAAATAGTTTCTTGGGAGTTGATTGGAATAGCACTAAATAAATAGATTAGTTTAGGTAATATTGTCATCTTTATTATATTCGCTCAGCCTATCCAAGAGCACTTCATATTTTTTTCCAATTGTTTAGATCTGACTTTATTTGTGTGGAGAGTATTTTTTAGTTTTACTCATATAGTTCCTGACTTTCCCTTGGCGGATAGATTCCCAAATATTTTATACTATTTACAGTTATTTTAAATGGAATTTCTCTTTGTATATCTTGCTGTTGGATTTTGTTGGTGATGTATAAAAATGCTGAGCAATTATGTGGATTTATTTTGTATCCTGCAACTTTGCTAAAGTTTCAGATTATTTCTAATAGGTTTTTAGTAGAATCTCTGGGGTTCTCTAAATATATCATCTTATTGTCTACAAAGAGTGATAATCTGATTTCCTCATTGCCTACTCTAAGTCCTTTAATCTCTTTTTCATCTCTTATTGACAAAGCTAGCATTTCTAATACAATAATGAATAGTAATAGTGATAGTGAACAACCTTGTTTCACTCCTGATTTTATTGGGAATAGTTCCAATTTATCACCATTACATATGATGCTTACTAATGATTTTAAATAGATGCTACTATTTTAAGGAACAGTCCATTTATTCCTATACTCTCTAGTGTTTTTAATAAAAATGGGTGTTGGATTTTATCAAATGCTTTTTCTGCATCTATTGAGATGATCACATGGTTTTTGTTAATTTGGTTATTGATACAGTCAATTATGTTAATAGTTTTCCTAATATTGAACCATCCCTGCATTCCTGGTATAAATCTTACTTGGTCATGGTATATTATCCTGGGGATGGTTTTCTGTAATCCTTTTGCTAATATTTTATTTAAGATTTTTGCATCAATGTTCATTAGGGAGATTGGTCTATAATTATACTTTATATAACATTGGAGTTAATTGTTCTTTAACTGTTTGGTAGAATTCACATGTAAATCCATCTGGTCCTGGGGATTTTTTCTTAGGGAGTTGATTAATAGTTTATTCTATTTCTTTTTCTAAAATGGGACTATTTAACCAATTTACATCTTCCTCTGTTAATCTGGGCAAACTATATTTTTGAAGGTATTCATGCATGTCATTTAAGTTATCAAATTTATTGGCATAAAGTTGGGCAAAGTAACTTCTAATTATTGCTCTAATTTCCTCTTCATTAGAGGCAAGTTCTCTCTTTTCATTTTTTAGACTAATAATTTGATTTCCTCTTTCCTTTTTCTAATCAAATTTACCAAGGGTTTATTTATTTTAATTTTTTTCAAATGCTTTTTCTGCATCTATTGAGATGATCATATGGTTTTTATTAACTTGATTATTAATATGGTCAATTATACTAATAGTTTTCCTAATATTAAACCAGCCCTGCATTCCTGGTATAAATCCCACTTGGTCATAGTGTATTATCCTGGGGATGATTTTCTGAAGTCTATTTGCTAATATCTTATTTAAGATTTTAGCATCAATATTCATTAAGGAAATTGGTCTATAGTTTTCTTTCTCAATTTTCGATCTACCTGGTTTAGGTATCAGTACCATGTCTGTGTCATAGAAGGAATTTGGTAGGACTCCTTCAATCCCTATTTTTTCAAATAGTTTACATAGCATTGGAGTTAGTTGTTCTTTAAATGTTTGGTAGAATTCACCTGTAAATCCATCTAGTCCTGGGGACTTTTTCTTAGGAAGTTGGTTAATAGCTTGGTCTATTTCTTTTTCTGAGATGGGACTATTTAGACTACTTACTTCTTCCTCTGTTAATCTGGGCAAGCTATATTTTTGAAGGTATTCTTCCATTTCATTTAAGTTATCGAATTTATCGGCATAAAGTTGAGCAAAGTAGCTCCTAACTATTGTTCTAATTTCCTCTTCATTAGTGGTGAGTTCACCCTTTTCATTTTCAAGACTAACAATTTGCTTTTTCTCTTTCCTTTTTTTAATCACGTTTACTAAGGGTTTGTCTATTTTGTTGGTTTTTTCATAAAACCAACTCTTAGTTTTATTAATTAATTCAATAGTTTTTTTACTTTCAATTTTATTAATCTCACCTTTTATTTTTTGAATTTCAAGTTTTGTGTTTGTCCGGGGGTTTTTAATTTGCTCCTTTTCTAGCAATTTTAGTTGTAAGCCCAATTCGTTGGCCCCTCTCTCTATTTTATGCAAGTAGGCCTGTAGAGATATAAAACTTCCCCTTATTACTGCTTTGGCTGTATCCCACACATTTTGGTATGATGTCTCATTATTGTCATTTTCTTGGGTGAAGTTATTAATTATGTCTATGATTTGCTGTTTTACCCAATCATTCTTTAGTATAAGATTCTTTAGTTTCCAATTATTTTTTGGTCTATTTTCCCCTGGCTTTTTATTAAATGTAATTTTGATTGCATTATGGTCAGAAAAGGATGCATTTACTATTTCTGCCT
This sequence comes from Sminthopsis crassicaudata, assembly GCF_048593235.1. NCBI lineage: Eukaryota > Metazoa > Chordata > Mammalia > Dasyuromorphia > Dasyuridae > Sminthopsis > Sminthopsis crassicaudata. The sequence goes on along the minus strand of NC_133620.1, from coordinate 238,063,371 downwards.
TACTGCATTTGATTTTGAGGTTTTTATGCCCTAGTATATGATCAATTTTTGTATAGGTTCCATGAACTGCTGAGAAGAAAGTATATTCCTTTCTGTCTCCATTTAGCTTTCGCCAAAGATCTATCATATCAAACTTTTCTAGTATTCTATTTACCTCTTTGACTTCTTTCTTATTTATTTTGTGGTTTGATTTATCTAATTCTGAGAGTGCAAGGTTGAGATCTCCCGCTATTATAGTTTTGCTATCTATTTCCTCTTGCAGCTCTCTTAATTTCTCTTTTAAGAATTTAGATGCTGCACCACTTGGTGCATATATATTTAATATTGATACTGCTTCATTATTGATGCTGCCCTTTAGCAGGATATAATGCCCTTCCTTATCTCTTTTAATTAGATCAATTTTTGTTTTTGCTTGATCTGAGATGAGGATGGCTATTCCTGCTTTTTTGGTTTTGCCTGAAGCATAATAGATTATGCTCCACCCTTTTACTTTTAGTTTGAATGTCTCACCCTGTTTCAGGTGTGTTTCCTGTAAACAACATATAGTAGGATTCTGACTTTTAATCCAGTCTGCTAACTGCTTCCTCTTTATGAGGCAGTTTGCCCCATTCACGTTTATGGTTAGAAGGACTAATTCTATATTGCTTGCCATCCTATTAACCCCTGCTTATGCTTTTCCCCTTTCCTTCCCTTTTACCCCCCTACCCAGTATTAAATTGGTGAACACCACTTGCTTTTCACAGCCCTCCCTTTTTAGGATCCCTCCCCCACCTTAAAAGATCCTCCCCTTATTTTACCCCTTTTCCTCGAAATTTCTGTATTCCCTTCCCCTTAGCTTACTCCTTCCCTTTCACTTTTCAATGAAGTGGAAGAAGTTTCACCATAAATCGAATATGTCTATTGATACACACTATGTTCATCTCCCTCCTTTCTTTGCCTCTTCATGAGATGTACTACCACCACTTTACACTTTTTTATGATATAATTTCCTTTCCACCTCTAGTTTCTAAGACAAATTGTACATATGTTCTTTACATATTTTTTTGGCAGAAGTATAGTTCTCAAGATTTCTTTTTACCTTTTTAGAAATCTCTTGAGTTCTGTAGAAATCTTTTAGAAATCTTCTTGAGATCTGTTTGAAGATCAAACCTTTTATGTAGGTCTGGTTTTTTCATCAAAAATAGATGGAATTCATTTATTTCGTTAAATGTCCATCTTCTTCCCTGGAAAACGATGCTCATTCTTGCTGGGTAAGTTATTCTTGGCTGCATACCAAGTTCCTTAGCCTTTCGGAATATCATGTTCCAGGCCCTGCGTTCTTTTAATGTGGACGCTGCTAGATCCTGGGTTATCCTTATTGTGGATCCTCCATACCTGAATTGCTTTTTTCTAGCAGCTTCCAATATCTTTTCCTTTGTCTGATGGTTCTTGAACTTGGCCACTATATTTCTTGGTGTTTTGATTTTAGGGTCCCTTTCAGTAGGTGATCGATGAATTTTTTCAATGTCTATTTTACCCTCTGTTTCCAGAATGTATGGGCAGTTCTCTTTGATAATTTCCTCGAAAATGGTGTCCAAGCTCTTTTTTTCCTCCCATTTTTCAGGGAGTCCGATTATTCTCAAATTGTCTCTCCTGGATCTGTTTTCCAGGTCTGTTGTCTTTCTGATAAGGTACTTGACATTCTTTTCAATTGTTTCATTTCTCTGGTTTTGCTTGACTACCCCTTGGTTTCTCCTTGAGTCATTCATTTCTACTTGTTCCAGTCTAATTTTCAATGATGTATTTTCTTCACTCACTTTTTTTATATCTCTTTGTAATTGTCCAATTGAGTTTTTATCTTCTATGGAATTTCTTTCCATTTTATCCATTTTATTTTTTAGAGAGCTGTTTTCTTTTTCCAGCTCACTAATCCTGTTTTCCTTGGAGTTGTTTACCTTTTCCAGCTCACTAATCTTGTCTCTCAATGATTTGATTTCTTTATCCACTCTGTCTTTGAATGCATGGGATGACTTCTCCAGGCTCTCTTGCCAAGCTTCCCTTTCCTTTTCCCATTTCTCTTCCAGCTCTCTTGTGAGAGCCTTTTTGATTTCCTCTATGAGGTTCTTTTGTATTGAGGAGCAGCTCATATCCCCCTTAGGGGATTCCTCTGGGGACAGTCTGTTCCTAGTCTCCTCAGCATTTGAAGTCTGCTCCCTCTCCACACAGAAGCTGTCAATGGTTAGAGCCCTTTTGAATTTTTTATTCATTTTGTCAGAGTAGGAATCAAAGAAAACAAACTGACAAGAGAAACAATTGGTCTGTTTTGTGGGGGATGGGGCTGGATGGTATTTATGGGCTTCCTCTACAGACTGGGGGTAGGGCAGCAGAGAGCCACTAACAGAACAGCAATGACTGTACTGAGTCTGCACTCTGAGGCTCTGAGAACGCGCTGAGTCAGTCCAGGTGGGGGTTGGGGGTGGCCGGGTTCTGAGAGACACTGGCTTTCTGGGGTTTTAATCTTCACCTCCAGTGTTTACACCCTCTCCACTGCTCCCAGCTTGCTGCCAAGACGGAGCATCCACACTGGGGCAAAAGCCCTTTCGCAGAAACGGCAGAGATCGTACCCCTCCCCCTCAGGTCTGAGCTGTGTGAGCTGCCTGTCTCGCTCTAGCTTGCCTGCCCTCAGTCTGCACCCAGTCTGATTGACCCTCCCCTGAGCAAACACAGACCTTTTCTGGCGACTTTCAAGGATGTCTTCTCTTGGTGATTATTTGTGGTTTTCTTTCTGGATCAAGCATTAAGTCTGAGGCTTGTCATGAAGTAAGTTCTGAGAGAAAATGAGGAGCTCAAGCAGCTGTCTGCCTCCACGCCGCCATCTTGGCCAGAAGTCTTATTTTTTTTTTTCATAGAACCAACTCTTAGTTTTATTTATTAATTCAATAGGTTTTTTTGCTTTCAATTTTATTAAGCACTCCTTTTATTTTTAGCATTTCAAATTTAGTGTTTGAGGGGTTTTAGTTTCCCTTTATCTAGCTTTTTTAGTAGCGAGCCTAATTCACTGATTTTTCTCTTTCTCTATTTTATGCAAGTAGGCCTCTAGAGATATAAAATTTATTTTCATGTAGAGACAAACTGTTTTTAGTCTCCTCAGGGTTTGAAATCTGCTCTCTTTCAGTATAGAAGCTATCTATAATCAGACCCCGCTTTGCCTTTTTACTCATTTTAACAAAAAACAACAACAACAAAACCACTGCAGTATGCTTATGGGGTAGAGAGGTGTTTCCAAGCTGCCTCTACAGACAACAGGAAGTAGCAGCAAAGTGGCAGTGGGACAGGAGTGGCTGTGCTGGGATTAGCAGTTGCTCACTGAGATTGTGCTGAGTCCCTCCTGGTGCTGGGTGGGTGTGAACAGACCTGAGAGCTTTTGGGGTTATAGTTTTTACCCCCTGTGTTTATAGCTTCTCTGCTGATCTACTGGCTTGCTGCCAGGGCAGAGTAGCCAACACTGTGATAGAGTTTTCCTCTCAGATTTTTAGGTGGTAAAGACCACACCCTACCCCACTCTGGTATGCTCAGTGTGAGCTGTTTTTCATGCTCTCACTGCCTATCTGCCTGAGTCTGCACCTGGCCTAGCCCCATTCTGTCCCTCATGCAAGCAAAAACAGACTTTTTCTGGTGAATTTCGAGATTATCTTCTGTTGGTAATGTGTTGTACTCCTAATATTTGTGGGGTTTGACAGTCAAGCACCAATTCCAAGACTGAGTTTTGTAAAAAAAAAATAGTTTGAGGGTAAAGGAAAGCACAGAAAGATACGTGTGCCCCCTCTGCTATCTTGGCTCCATCCCATGCCCAATTCTTTATAATCCCATTTGGGGTTTTATTAACAAAAATACTGAAGTGGTTTATCCTTTCCTTCTTCAACTCATTATATAGGTGAGGAAACTAAGATAAATAGTTTTAAGTGACTTGTTCAGAGTTGCACAAATATAAAGTGTCTAAGGCTATATGTGAACTCGGGAAAATGAGTCTTTTTGACACCAACCCTAGTGTTTTATCCACAATGCCACATAGCTATCCTCTATACAAATATATAAGCAAAATAGAGGCAAGTTAGTGTAATAGACAGAGCACTGGTTTTAAAATCATTTAGGCCTGGGTGTGAGTCCAACTTACTGGCTATGTGACACTAGGTAAGTCACTACCCTTCTTAACTCTCACTGACCCAGGAGTTCATTTACCTAATGATACTACATAACATGACCTTACACACACACACACACACACACACACACACATATTTTCACAAAAAATTATAAGCAACTAGATTTTTATTTGATTATTTTATGTTATTTTTTAATAAAATAAAGATTATTTTAAATACATAAAGCAGAGGCAAGATCAAACAATAGTTGCTCCAATGGCCATTGAATTGAATAACATTTTGTAAATACTGGGCTAAATACACAGAACACTTTATGACGCTCAAGAATGAAATAATGCACATTGAAAATTATGAGTTGAGGGCAGCTAGTTGTGCAGTAGATAGAGCACTAGCTCTGAAGTCAGGAGGACCTGAGTTCAAATCTGATCTCAGACACTTAAATACTTCCTAGCTATGTGACCCTGGGCAAGTCACTTAACCCCAATTGCTTCAGCAATAAATAAATAAGAAAATTATGAAGTGTTATATATGTAAGATGGAGTTATGCATAAATGTTTATCACTTAAACTTTAGGATTAGTAGATGAATCAAAGAGTTCAGGAGTTCATTTTCTCCTCTGAAATATGTATTCTTTTTATAGCTTACTTAGGATGTATATGATGGCAGCAATTATATTTGTATATTTAATAAATCATGCTTACAACCCTATAGGCAATAAAAGAATTTTTTAAAGACTCCTTATAATGATATTTTGCAGCTTCTCCTTCTTAAACCTATACTTCATCCTTTAATTTTAATTTATCATTCAGTTGAAAACCATCAAGTATAATGAGCCTCAGTTATGATATTAGATTTTTTACATAAGCATGCTTAAATAGTAATTTACTGACAGCTCAGTAGTATAATCATTGCAGCATGGAAATTTTTTAGAGAAATTGTTTTTAACAACATGTTTTTAAATTTTTGCTTTACATTATAAAGGAGCCTGCCCAACCACTTTTTGTTTAGTTCTTTAGTCATCCCAAATCTTTTTATAAGTAGGTGGGAGCTGGGGGCAGCTACTGCACAGTGAATCAGAACTCCAGCCCTGAAGTCAGGAGGACCTGAGTTCAAATGTGATCTCAGACACTAACCACTTCCTAGCTGTATAATCCTGGGCAAGTCACTTAACCCCAATTGCCTCAACTAAAATAAAAGAAAATAAAAAGAAGTAGGTGAAAGCTGAAAAGACAGCAACAGAAAGAGAAAAGAGATATGGACAAATAATATCAAATTAGTATCTTAAAATAAAAAAATATAAACTTTCCATTTATTTTTCATTACCTTATTCTTTTTTTTAATTTTAGAATGTCAAAATTTTCTCTTTCTCAATTGTTCATTCAGATTTATTAAATCAACATTGCATTTGCTGAAGACTAACATCATGAAAAATATCTTGTTCTGCGGTCAAGTAAGAATAGACCCCATCATAATTCAAGCACATTGTAGAGAGAATTTAGGTTGTTATGGGAACTTTCAATCTAAATTGTAAAGCTTTGTGAACTTAAAAATCTTAAACATGTTATATTAATTAAGTTTCTGCACTGAATATGTAATGATTATTTTGCTTGTAATAAAATATTTCTGCAAGATTGCATTCATTTTCTAAAAGCAAAATTGTGCACACTGACTAGTATAGTAACAATAGAAGAAATGGTCTTTCCCTATTCCTCAAGCACATAATACACTGCAAAATATCAGACATTGTAAGTAATGTTGTGGACTTTAATATGCTTGCACTGTGTAATGGATCTTGTGAACCAAAGCCATTTTAAAATGTAATGATAATATACTCTACATTACATCCTATGGTGTATTTGGCATTTATTCATACAGAAATATAAATGCTGAAACCAGCTTTATGACGAGAAAAGGACTAACCCAGAAGAAGTTTCTCCATTTTGTGAAAGTATCATTTGAGTTTCAATTTCCATTTCTCTCCTCATTGGGAAAATTCATACTTAATGTTGTTTTTTGTATTTCTAGTCATTTCAGTTGCAATTCTATGGAATAACCACAAATTTTGCTAATATTCACACTAGCATAACATTCAGAAATATATTTGCCAAAGGAGCATGTTCTTCATTGGAGAAAATGAAACTTCTAATTCAAAATAAGGTAATTTTGTGGTCATCAAAAGTATTTAGTGCTGGCTAAGAAATAGAATAATCAATCAGTGGAATCAGTAGGTTTGGTTCACAGGACAAAATAGTCAATGACAATAGTAATCTAGTGTTTGACATATTCAAAGACCACAGCTTTTGGAATAAGAACTCACTATTTGACAAAAACTGAAAACTGGAAATTAGTATGGCAGAAACTAGGCATTGACCCACATCTAACATCATATACCAAAATAAGGTCAAAATGGATTCATGATTTTGACATAAAGAGTAGTATTATAAATAAATTAGAAGAACAAAGGATAGTTTGCCTCTCAGATCTATGAAGGAAAAAAAATTTGTGGCCAAAGAAGAAGAGTACATTACTGAATATAAAATAAATGATTTTTGATTATATTAAGTCAAAAAGTTTTTGTACAAACAAAACCAATGCAGGCAAGATTAGAAGGGAAGCAATACATTGGAGGGGGGGGGAAATTTTACATTTAAGGGTTCTGATAAAGGTCTCATTTCTGAAATAGATATAGAATTGAGTCAAATTTATCAGCATACAACCCATCTTGGAAACTGGTCAAAGGCTATGAACAGACAATTTTCAGATGAAAAAATTGAAACTATTTCTGTCATATGAAAAAGTACTCTAAATCACTATTGATCAGAGAAGTGCAAATTAAGACAACTCTGAGTTATAACTACACACCTGTCAGATTGGCTAAGATGACAAAAAAAGATAATGATGAATGTTAGAGGGGATGTGAGAAAATTGGTTATTGTTATTGTAGGTGGAGTTGTGGACTGATACAACCATTCAGGATAGCAATTCGGAACTATGCCCAAAGCACTGTTTCTAAAGCAGCAGTGTTTCTAAAGGATTTGTATTCCAAAGAGATCATAAAGAGAAAGGGGATTCACATGTGTAAAAATGTCTGTGGCAGCCCTTTTTGTAGTGACAAGAAACTGGAAACTGAGTGGATGCCCCTCAGTTAGGAAATGGCTGAATAAGTTATGCTATATGAATATTATGGAATATTATTGTTGTATAAGAAATGATCAGCAAGATGATTTTGGAGAGACCTGAAGAGATTTACATAAACTAATGCTAAGTGAAGTGAGCCGAACTAGATCAATGAACATGGCAATAAGATTATATAAAGATCAATTCGGATGGACATAGCTCTTCTCACTAATGAGATGATTCAGGGCAGTTCCAATGATCTTGTGAAGAAGAGAGTCATCCAAACCTAGAGAGAGAATTGTGGGAACTGACTGTGGATCACAACATAGTGTTTTCACTTTTTTTTGTTATTGTTTGCTTACATTTTGTTTTCTTTCTCATTTTTTCCGTTTTGATCTGATTTTTCTTGTGCAGCACGATAATAGTAGAAATATATATAAAATAATTGCACATGTTTAACATATAATGGATTATTTCCCATCTAGGGAAGGGGTGGGGTGAAGGAGGGAAATTTGGAACATAAGGTTTTGCAAGGGTCAATGTTGAAAAATTATCTATTGAATATGTTTTTAAAATAAAAAGCTTTAATAAAAAATAATAATATAATTTTGTGGGGGTTTTTAAACTTTCCTGAATACTTGACTTGTCATTACAATGTTTTGTATCTTTGCATCTTTTAAAAAATATTTATTCTTTTTTCTCAGTAGTATTTTATTTTTCCAAATACTTTTTAACATTTATTTTTGTAAAAAAATTTTTCTCACTCCTTCCCCCACCTCCTCTCTACCTAAGACAACAATTAATCTGAAAAAGATTAAACATGTGCAATCCTTTTAAACATTTCTATATTTGTCATGTTGTACAAGAAAAATCAGACCAAAAAGGGAAAAATCACAAAAAATAAAAAGCAAACAGATAGAGAAAGAGAGAGAGAGAGAGAGAGAGAGAGAGAGAGAGAGAGAGAGAGAGAGAGAGAGAGAGAGAGAGAGAGAGAGAGAGAGAGAGAGAGAGAGAGAGAATACTATGCTTCAATCCACAGTCTCTATAATTCTCTCTCTGGACACAAATAACATTTTCTATTCCAAGTCTATTGGAATTTTCCTGGATCTCTGCATTGATGAGAAGAGCTAAGTCTATCACAATGGATTGTCACATAATCTTGCTGTATTGTGTACAGTGTTCTGGTTCTGCTCCTCAGCATTAGTTCACATAAATTTTTCCAGGACTTTTCTGAAATCAGCCTGCTCATCTTTTCATATGGAACAATAATATTCATTTATATTCATATACCACAACTTATTCAGCCGTTCCCCAATTGATCAGAAATTTCCAATTCCTTTCCACTACAAAACAGTACAATAGGTGAAATTTCAGGCCTAGAGTCAAGAAAACCTGAGTTCAACTCTGGCCTCAGATACTTATTAACTAAGTGACCCTGAGAAAGTTACTTAACCCTGTTTTCCTTAGTTTCCTCACCTGTAAAATGTGCTAGAAAAGGAAATGGCATATTACTCTAGTATCTTTGTTAAAAGAATCCTAAATAAAGTCACAAAGAATTAGATACAACTAAAATGACTAAGCAACATTCTCATGGCTCAAATTATAGGATCATAGATTTAGAACTAGAAGATCCCTTGGAGATCGCCTATGAGTACGTATTATATAGAAGATGATAAGAAACAAAATTGAATTAGAATCCTTGATCTGATGTAACTCAGTAAAAACAGTTTGATTAGGAGGGCCCCAGTCCCCAGAATGCATTTATGCTAAGGTTCAGTTAACTTGGAGAACAGGCTTTGCTTCCCTTCCCAATCACTTTCTTTCCATGGCATAGTTCTCCATTGTTCCCTTGTTCTCCATTAGACAGCTCAGAAAATAACTGATCTTAGTATTCTAGGTTACTACAGTGTCTTGCTCTACAGATGACAGGAAAGTCTCCTAAAAGAGCCATTTCACCTTTTTTTTGTATAATAATATAGCCTTGAATGACCTGTGAGTCTGGGATCATAATATATACCTTATTGTATATATGAATCACTCCCTAGATAGCTTTGTATAAGGAGATAAATAGTATATCATAGGTTTCACTGAGACTTAAAAGGAAATGACTCATGACTGAAATATGTCAATGGAAAGATATTCTGTGTTCAAAAGAAAAAAGATTAAATCCAAAAAGTGTTTGAAAAATCTGTGAGTGTCAAAAGATATGCACATACATGGGAATCCAAGCATTTAAGGAAGAAAGCATAGAAGAAAAAGATGGATGAATTCCAGATGCAGATTAGAAAGTTCATTTTCACAAGTAAGGTAGGAAAGAGGGGATAAGGATTATATGCTGTCTTCAACTGCCAGTACATTTTTTGAAAGTCTCATTCATTTGTATCTTTCATTTATATTTTTACCTGAGAAAATTCCAATAGACTTGGTATGGAAAATGCTATCCAAAAAAAAGAATTATAAAGATTGAATGTGGATAGAAGCATTCTACAGTCAACATTTTTTTAATATTTGCTTGTTCTTTCTTTCTCATGGTTTTTCTTTTTTGTTTTGATTTTTCTTTACAACATGACTAATATGGAAATGTAATTTAAAATGATTATACATGTATAATCTATATCAGATTGATTAGGGAGAGGGAAAATAAAGAAGGAAGGGAGAACAAATTTGGAACTCGAAATATTACAAAAAGGAATGTTGAAAGCTATCTTTACAGATAATAGGAAAAATAAAATACTTTTGAGAAGAAAAATTTCAGAGAGAAAAATTATAAATGAGAAAAGTTTGGGTATGAGACGAGATGAATATGAAACTCATAAATGATGATTTTTTTTTTTAAATGAGCAAGTGGTAAGAGAATCTCCTATAAAAAGACTACAGTAAAATAAATGCAAGAATAAAGGTAGTACACTGGGCCTGGAGCCAGGAAGACCTGAGTTCAAATCTAGCTTTAGGTTCACATACTTTAACTCTGTGACTCTAAACAAGTCATTTAATATTATTTGCCTCAGTCTCCCTTTCTGGAAAATGATCTGGAGAAGAAAATAGCAAACCACTCCAATATCTTTGCCAAGAAAATTCCAAATGGGGTCATGAAGAATTGGATGACTGAAATGACTGAATGACAACAACCAAATAAATAAGAGAAAAATAGAACACTTTGCTATCTGTGTTGACAATAGAAAATGGAAAAAAACATAACTTGGAAAAATAATATTAGAGAAAAATGGAAAAAAGATCAACAACTCTAATAACTTTAACTATGAATGGATTAAAGAATACAATAAAATGAAAAAAGACAGACATCACATAAGCAAATGACAGTCTACAATTTGTTGCTTGCAAAAAAAAAAACGCTTATTGAAAACAAAGATGTATAAAAAAATAAAACTGAGGGTATAAGGGAAAAAAATTACTAAGCATCAAGAGAAACAAAAAGTAGCTAATGTAATCATGTTCTCTGATAAAACAAAAATTCAAAAAATATAAAGAAACAAATAAGAAACTACATTATGCTGAAAGAAACCTTAGAAATAAAGCAATATCATCATTAAATTTATATGCTCCAAAAGCCTTAGTATTCACATTCATAAATTAAACATTATCTAAACTACAAGAAAACATAGTTACACAATAGTAATAGGAGACTCGGTATTCTCTCAATGTTGGGTAAGTTTAACAGAAAGATGAATAAAAGGGAAATTATGGAGTTGAACAAGTTGCTAGAGAAATTAGAGTTAAAAGAAATATAGCATCTCTAAATGGGACAAAAAAGTAAGAATATACATGTTTCTCAATCCTACATGGAACTTTTACAAAAATTGATTATGAATTAGGGCATAGAGACATTGCAAGCAAATATGAAAAGCAGCAAGAGTTAATGCATATCTGACAGAATATAATACAATTTTAAAAATTAATTGGTTGGGGCAGCTAGATGGTTATGTATAGAGCACCAGCTCTGAAGTCAGGAGAACCTGAGTTCAAATCTGGTCTCAGACACTTAACACTTCTTAGCTTTGTGACCCTGGGCAAGTCACTTAACCCCAATTGCCTCAGCAAAAAAAAAAAAAAAAAAAAAAAAAAAAAAAAAAAATCATTGGTTCAAGTATCACAAATAAAAGATACAAACTCAAATGGAAACTTAACAATGAAATCCTAAATAATCAATAGATTAAAGAACAAATTATAGAAAAAAATTAATAACTTTGTAAAAGAAAATGATAATGGTAAAACTGCATGCCAAAATTTCTGGGACACAGATAAAGAAAAAAAATCATATCCATACAAACATACATTAACAAAAATAGAAAAAAAAAAAAAGAACCCTGAACTAACAAATTGAATACATATTTAAAAAATGAGAAAATCAACAAAAAACCAAATGTAAAATAAGCATAAAAAAGGAAATATTGAAAAAGGGAAAGAAAACAGAGAAATTGAAAACAAAAAGAAAATTAAAATTATAAATAAAACTAAAACCTGGTTCTTTGAAAAGACTAATAAAATTGATAAATTCTTAATTAATTTGATTAAAAGAAAAGAACAGAAAATCAGATCAACAAAATAACTAAAATAAAAAATTAAAAGAAAATTCAAAATATACTCTGCACAGACTTGTGTTTTAAAACAACTGAGAACATAAGAGTAAAATACTTTCAAAAACATAAAATACTCAAATCATCAGAAGGACCATCTCAATTTCAATCTCAAAAAAAAAAAAAAAAAAATGATATGTAAAGAAGCCTCCAAAGAAAAAAGAAGAAAAAAAAAACTCTTGGTCCAAATAAATTCACAAGAGAATTCCTTTTTTTAAAATTCAATTTAATTTAACAATTTATTTTAAGAACAATTAATATTCTTTTTTTAGTTTTTGAGTTTTAGATATTCTCCCTCCTCCTTTAATTATCTCCCCCTTTTCATTGAGATTGCAATTTGATGTACATATGCAGTCATGCAAAATATATTTCTGTGTTAGTCATGTTGTGAAAGGAGACAAATACTACCCCACCCAAAATAGGAAAAATAAAGAAAAAATATATTTTTTTCTTCATTCAAATTCTATTAGCTCCTTCCCTAGAAGTGCATAGTATTTTTTCATCATAAGTCCTTCAAATGTGTCTTTAAACATTTCATGAATCTCATATTTGAAAATCAAATTTTCTATTTCACTAGGTTTTTTTTTTTTTCATCAGGAATGCTTGAAAGTACTTTAGTTTGTTGAATATTCATGTTTCCCCCTGAAGGATTATGGTTTTTCTAAATTGTAATCCTAGCTATTTTGCCCTCTGGAATATAATTTCCCCAGATCTCTGGTCCTTTAACATATATATTACTATATCTTGTGTTTTCCTGACTGTAGCTCCATGATATTTGAATTGTTTCTTTTTGTCTTCTTGCAATATTTTCTTCTTGCCCTTGGAGCACTGAGATGTGGTTATAACATTGCTGGGAGTTTACATTTTGGGATCTCTTTAAGGAGGTGATCAGTTGACATTTTAAAAAATTTCTATTTAACCCTTTCATTCTAAAATATCAGGGCAGTTTTCTTTGATAATTTCTTAAAAGATGATGTTTGGGGGTCTTGTCTTGATCATGGCTTTTAGATAATCCAATAATTTTTTTGTGAAATTTTAAATTTATCTTAAAATTAATACAAAATAAGAAAAGAAAAAAAATTGCCACTTACATAGCAAAACATGAGAGCATTCAATATAGAACAATTAATTTTCATTTCAAGAAAACCTACATGATAAATACTACATTGTTCTCAAAACTGCCCAGAATTTCTTTGGTTCCTCATAAGTTTCCATTTGCTCTCTGCTATGCACTTTTTACTTTATTTTTTCCCTCCTTTGAAACCCCCAATCCTAAAGAAGACAACAATTAAGCATAGATAAATATATATGTATACATACTAGAAATCTATAAACATATATATATACACACATAACTCATATACATATATACTTATTTTCATTTGTCATATGTTTCTGTGAAGGTGGATAGCATCTTCCTTCATAAGTTCAAATCTTTCCATGTTTTTCTAAATCAATTAGCTCATCATTTCTTATTCCACATCCATATACCAATCCAATCATATCCTGTCTGAGAAATTGTCTGTGACAGATTCCCCATGAACATTGGGTGCTACATTCCTTCTATTCTTAGCTGCATATGTTTCATTTACACAAGGAAAATATAATTTAAAATAATCAACATCTTTTTTATACTTCAACAATGCTATTACTTTGTAATAAAATTCAAGTTTTTATTCTGTTGAATCTGCTTCCTTTACATAATTTTCTCCCTGTTTTCTTTGAAGTTCCTGACCTTTTGTTCTTCTAAATTCATTTTATTCGTTTTTTATAACTCAGTATGACATTCTTTTAGTAATTTAATTGGGATGTCATCAGGTAAATAGATTAGTTAGGTAAAATTGTCATTTAAAAAATATGTTAGCTTTACCCACAAACAATAAATATTATTTCAATTATTTAGGTCTGACTTTATTTGTATAAAATGTTTTATGTTTATATTCATATAGTTGCTGTGTCTGTTTTGGCAAGTATAGTCTTCAGTATTTTATACTGTCTAGTTATTTTAAATGGTATAAAGAAACATTGAATAGTATTCCTGATACATAATGTAATTTCCCTACTTTTCTCTTTTCAGTAAGTCTATTTTAGTTTTAATTTTGAGATCATGATTACTAACCTTGCAATTTTTACATAATTCTACTCCTGGCCTTTATTTTATCTTTGTGTATATATCTCATTTTTATTGTGTTTTCTGAAAGCAACATATTGTTAAATTTAAATTTTTTAATGTTATCAGTTTCCATTTTATGGGTAAATTCATCCCATTCACATTCTAAGCTATAGTTACCTGTGTATTTACCTCCTTCCTATTTTTCTTCACTATCCTTCTTACCCTAATTCCATCCCTTTTCACTTCTTTGCTTTATTTCTACCTGCTACCTTGCCCTGCTATTCTTTAATTTATTCTCCCTGGAAGAATTCCTCTCTTATCCTCTTCCCTCATCTCCTAATTTCTTTCTGAATTCAGAAGACTTTTATGCCTTTTAGATATATATGTTGTTTCCTCTTTAACCTATATCCAAAGACATATGCAAGCCGGGCACTACCTGCTCTCCCCCTGCAAGATTCTTTTTTATTAATTTTTTCCATTTGTATCTCATTTGTGGAGATAATTACTCATTTACATCTCTCCCTATATAATTTTTTAAAGGATTACTTCATCATACTCAGCTCAGTTTAAGCCTTTCTTTCAAACTACCCAAATAATGACAGTTATAGGAATATTATTAATATTTTCACATATAATAAGCAAATAGTTTGGCCTTATTTAATCCCTTATAATTGGTCTTTATAATGTTTATCATATATTTCTCCTGGGCATTATATGTTGAATTTTCCTTTAAGTTCTGCTGTTTTTGTCACAAATACCTGAAAATCTTTCTATTTACTAAATGTCTTTTTTCCCATTCAGTATTATACTTTAATTTTCTGGGGAAGTTACCCTTGATCATACCTCCCACTCTTTTGCTCTCCAAAATATAGCATTACAAGATATATGGCTTGTCAGCATAGTAGTATTGTTTTGTGTAGCTCTGTAGCTCCATGGTATTTAAGTTTTTTTTTTTTCCTTCTTGCTTCCAATATTTTCTCCTTCACCTCAAAGCTTTGAAACTTGGCTATATTTCTGTAAGTCTTCTTCCTGTGCTCTTGCAGGTAGTAATCAATGAATTTTTTTCCTTGCAATATTTTATCAAGATTCTTTTTCTTAAATCATAATTTTCAATGTCAGAATATTTTTATATTATTTCCCCTTGATCTTTTCTCCAAATCATTTGTTTTTCTAAAAAATGTTTCTTGTTCACTTCTGTTTTTTCTATTTTTAAATTTTGTTTTATTAGTTAAGTGTCTTAAAATATCCTTATGTTCCCTTTGCCCAATTTTAGTTTTAAAGAATTATTGTCTTCCTTAAGTTTTTGGTTCTCTACTTCTAGCTGGTTAACTTTCTTTTCATAATTCTTGATTTTCTTAGACTGTTATTTTTTCCTGATTTTTCCTTAATCTCTCTCTTTTATTTTTAGAGTCCTTTATAAGTTTTTTCAAGAATTCTTTTTTGTGCTTGGGACCATTTGACATTTTTTAGTGAAAAAGGATTGTCTTTTTTAGCACCATTACCTTCCTTTGAATATGAACTCAGATCTTCTTCACCTCCATAGTAGCTATTTATGGTTGGGTTTTTTCTCCCTTGCTTACTCATTTTTATTTTATGACTTTATGTTTTATTTTGTTTTTAGTAGCTATTAATATAATCAAGTTCTATTTCTGAAGTATAGCAAATGATACTTCAAAACCCAGATTCTTTTTATTGTTACTTCCTGGTCTGTCCTAGGGCTCACTCTTGGGCTTTCTTCTCCACTCCCAAGCATAACTTGAGTCATACTGTCCTGCAAATGATCTTGCTCCTTGTAGTCCCCCTGGAGTATAAGCTACAAACTACAGTTGTCACTCTGTCCCGGATCTGAAATGAGAGACTATGCTATCCTGCTGTTGCCCACAGCCAGCAGGATCCCTGCCCCTCTGCTACTGTTTTCACCACTCTTTTGCTAGCTCCTTCTCTTCTCTTGCAGCCACAGCTCAGAATACATTTGTTCAGCACAGTTATGCTTGGCATTCAACAGTTGAAAGGTCCTTCAACCTTCTACACATCTGTTAGATTCCTACACTGTCAGTGAGATTCTAGATGAAAGTTTCTAAGACTGAGGCTTCCTCCCAAACTCAGCTGTCCCTAGAGCTTATTGTTTGTTGATTCTGAGAAATTGTCCTGGAGGTATTTGTACTTCACTCCAGCTGAACCTCCATCCCTGCAGATCTGGTCATGATTCATAGGATCTTCTTAAGTTGTCTTAGAATTGCTTTAGCCTGATTTTATTTCTGCTGCTCTACACTCTCTCTGAGATGTTTTATCTTTTTTTTTTTTTTAATGGAGGAAATTTGGAGAGTCAAAAGTTTTCTTAGCTACTCTGTCATCTTCCCAGAATTCTATATTAATTCAAATAATTCTTAAATTATCTCTTCTGATTCTATTTTCCCCAATAACTTATTAATCTATTGCGATATTTCACATTTTTTCTTTATGCTTTTGATTTTGTTTTTATTGTTTCATGGAATCATTAACTACCATCTGCCCAATTTTAATTTTTAAAGAATTATTTTCTTTAGTGAGCTTTTGTACCTCCTTTTTCATTTGACCAATTTTGTTTTTTAAGTAGTTCTTCAGTAAAATTTTGTGCCTCTTTTTCCAATTGATCAATTCTGCTTTTCTTTTTTACTTATTAGTGTAGTGTTCTCTGGTTTGGTTTTCCTGAGGGTCTCTGGAAGCAGCTTTTGTTTCAGTTCAGTAATCACCACAAGAATAGCCAGGTGTTAAAAGTCCAAATCCTTTATTATTTCTTTCAAAGTCTTGTCTCCTTTCCTGGGGCCCATTTAGCTTTCTTATAGGTCTTCCAGACTCTTGGTTTCAGTGGAGAAATGGAGAAGAGCCTGCCACCAGGAGCCTGACTGAAGGTAAAATTGAATCTTTCTCTCCTTCACTCTGAGAGCTTAAGCTCCTGCCTCCAGTTCTCTTGTCTTCTCTGCCTCTGAATGAATCTAGCTGAGGCTCCTACCGTATATGCTCTACCTTGAGTATATACCAATCAGTATATCACTAGGAAACCATTATTTGTTGTAAGATAAATCAATCATACTGAACTTTAAAAACTATTAAGCACCATACTAAACTAGATAACCATTGTTTCATCATTTCCACTTAGTACCTTGTAAGGATCCTTGTTTCTAGTACTGGCCCATAACATAATGGTATTTTATTTTATTTTTTCCAATTACGTATAAAAATATGTAATTCACCTTTGTAAGATTTTGAGTCTTAACTTTTTCTCCCTCTCTTCCTTCTTCCACTCCCTTCCCAATACAGCAAGCAATATGATATAGGTTATATATGTACAATTGAGTTAAACATATTTCCACATTAGTCATTCTATGAAAAAAGATTCAGAACAAAAAAGGAAAAATAATGAGAAAAAATGTGATCAGAATTTTTCATCATGAGTCCTTTAGAATTGTCTTGGATCATTGCATTGCTGAGAAGAGCTAAGTCTATCATAGCTGATCACTGCACACTGTTGCAATTAATGTGTACAATGTCTCCTTGTTCTGCTAACTTCATTAAGCATCAATTCATGTAAGTCTTTTAAGGTTTTTCTGAAATGCACCACTCATTGTTTCTTATAGAACAATAGTATTCCATTATATTCATATACCACAATTTGTTCAGCCTTTCCTCAATTGATGGGCATCCAATAAATTTCCAATTCTTTGCCACCACAAAAGCTAATTCTACTTTTCAAGGAATTCTTTTCTTTTTTGGATTTTTGTATCTCTCCCTACTATTACTTGATATAATTCTGAAGATGCCAGCAACATCAATAAAATAAGAAAAAGAAATCAACAGCATAAAAATAGGTAAAAAGGAGATAAAAGTTTCCTATTTGTTGATAAAATGATGGTTTACTTTGAAAATCCTAGGGTATTAGTAAAGATATATTTAGGGAGGTAATGAATGGCTTCAGGGAAGTAGAAAGCTACAGTAAAGAAAATTCTCAAACATCAATGGCATTTAAGTAATCATAAGTCATTATGATTATATAATTATTACAACATAACAAATATATCAATGTAGGACAGGCATAGTGATGCATTATTGGTAGAACTGTGAAGTGGTTCAACCACATTGGAAATCAATTTTAAATCATGTAAATAAGGCTTTAAGATGCCCATATATTTTGAACCACATTCCCAATGAAGTTATTAATAAAGGAGGGAAAAGTCCCCACACACTCCAAAATATTTTTGACAGAACTTTTTTAAATAGAGAAGAACTGGAAACAAAATAGATGCTCATCAGCAGAAGAAAAGTTATATAAATTGTGGTTCATGAATGTAATGGAATATTATTGTGCTATAAAATGATGTATGTGATAAATACAGAAAAGTATGAAAGGTCTGTATGAACTGATGGAGAATGAAGTAAGTAGAGATAAAAATATACACAATAAATACAACAATGTAAATGGAAAGAACACACCAAGAAAAAGCAAAAGTAAATGAAACAAAAGTATAAAGATAAAGCATGACTTGAATGTCTATGAAAGGACATACCCATCCTACCATGTGGAAGTCTACAAGTGTCATACATTGTATATGATTTTGAACTTTTTCAATGTATCAATGAGTTGTGTTGACTTTTTTTTTTCTTCTTAAAAAATACTGTCATATGGGATGACTATCAGAGATTTGGGTAGAGGTAAGTAGAATACTATAGTGATGTTAGAAGTTATCAATAAAAAAATAAGAGAGAAACTTTGAAGTCCAAAGACAAGAGTGAAAAGAAGCATAAAAAAGCTTCTACTAAGTTCTACTCTCACACCCTACTCCCCACATCTCCATGTGACAGACCTTCCCTGCCAACTTTCTAAGTTGCCTTGGGCTGGAAAATTATTTCATCCATTTGTGAGTTCTGCTACTCCAGAATTTGTTTTGAGGCATTATTTAAAAAGGTTTGAGAGAAAGCTTAGAGGACTCTCTTGTCTGAATGAACAATGATAAAGGTCTAAGCAATGAGCAACTGCTTGCATTCAAATATGGGGATATGATAAATATATCCCCTCTAAACTCTATCATCATCAGAGTTCATATAGAGAACTCAATTAGATAAGGCCTGAGAATGGTTTTCTTATGTCTTAATGATCTTTTAAAAAGAATAGAAAAAAAGAGGAAGATAAATACAATATTTATTTTAGGGAAAATAATTTCTCATAATGATTGTGCATAAGTAGATAACTATTCAAATGAGGAGGAAGTAGAATGAGAAGCTGACACTTCAACTCCACTTTCATCTGAACTAATCAAAAGAAGGAAGAATATACACACATACATACACATAAACATACACAAAGATGAAATTTTTAAAAAATTAATGCCACTTAACAGGGAAATAAGAAGGAAAGAGAAGATGAGAGGGGAAAATTAGGGAGAGAGTAGATTAAGAGTGGGGGAATAATCATAAGCAAAACAAACTCTAAAGATGTAAAATATATATATATATATGTATATATATATATATATATATATATATATATTAATACTTCTTTTTGAGGTGGCAAAGGACAGGAATATGAAGGAGTGCCCACAAATTGGAAAATGGCTGAATAAGTTATGGCATATAAGAGTGATGGAATATCATTATTCTGAACTATTATCAAAATAAAGACCAACTAGAATTCCAGAGATTCTACCCACTTCCAGATAGAGAAGTGAGGGATTCAAGATGCACAATGAGATTAAAAAAAAATGAGGTGGAAAACATGATCAATGTGAAGATTTGTTTTGATTGACTATCTATTTCTTTATCTACATATATATGTATATATGTACATATATATATATATACATATATATATATTTGATATGGGTTTTGTTTTATCAAGTTCTCAACTTGGAATGGGGAAGTGTTAGAAAGCAAAAGGGAAAAAGGCAGATCTTGACTGATGACACACATATGTATATATTTCCTGAAGATTCCTTGCAATCATAACCATAATTTTGTTTAATGATCTTCAGGTTTTTAATATCACAAGTATTTTATATACATACATACATATACATTTATATACATATATATGTATATATAATTTCATTTGATCTTCCCAGCAACTCTGTCAGGTCATTGTTATCCTCACCATAGATGAGAAAATTGAGTCGGAGAAAAATTAAGTTATTTGTCCAGAAAGTATATGACAGAATTTGAACTCAAATTTTCTGAATTCTGAGTTTCTTACTCTTTCTATGCATTAGCAATATAAAACTCAAATATAAATATCCCTGAAGGGCCAGGAACTATACTGATTAAAAACAACAACAACAACAACAACACAAATTAATATTATCTGTGTTGCATTATATGTTTATTTTGTTAAACATTTCCCAATTAGTGCTCATCTCACAAGAGAATTTTGATTGCATCTTTTAATTTAAACATTGCCAATTTGAAACCTCTTCTATGTCATCTATCAGGGGTTTTTATTCTGGGATCCATAAATTTGATTTTTTAAAAAATATTTTGTATTTTCCTGTGCATTTCTTTCCCAATATTCCAAAAAAAAAAATTGTTTTCCTTTGCAATCCTATGTGTTTTATTTTATACATTATTCTAAAAAGAGACCTATTGACTTAATTAGACTGACAAAGAGCCCATGACACTTGCAAAGGAAAAAAAGTTTAAAATCAGGCCAATTAGAAGAAACTGTATTTACACTTTTGGAGTTTGCTCTGTCATCTTGCCAATTGTCATAATGTATGCTTACCTGTCATATTTGTCTCTGTCATGGAGTCTGTGTTGTATGAAGTCCAAATGTAAGAAAAATTATCAATTCATTATGAACTCTTCTATATGCTCTGTTTACAAATGATGCTGTACAGATTACTGTAAGCCCCCTAAAATCGGCCTTCTTCAATGAAATAGATATATGATCACAGAGATTATATTGGTCTAGCAATTCATGCATTAAAAACTATATGTATGAAAAATTTTTATTATCCAAACTATGATTTTGATTTAGATTGGCAGTCCAATGATTTCATTCATTAATTTTCATCTTGGAGATGAAAATGAAAGGAATGGGCATTTGTACACACACAACAACTCTACAAAGTTTGGGTTGTTATTCTCATTTTACCACTGAAAAAAGTGAGGCAAACCAGGATTGTGTGACTTACC
Organism: Sminthopsis crassicaudata; assembly: GCF_048593235.1. NCBI lineage: Eukaryota > Metazoa > Chordata > Mammalia > Dasyuromorphia > Dasyuridae > Sminthopsis > Sminthopsis crassicaudata. The sequence continues at coordinate 238,042,243 of NC_133620.1, read as the reverse complement.
TAGAATCACATAGTAAGTATTTGAAGCTAGATTTGAACTCAGACCTTCCTTACTTGAGAAGTCTGTTCTATTCAATATGTTACCTAGCTGCCTCTGGTACTTCAGCTGGACAACATGTTAAGCCTACAATTGAACAGGAGAAAGAGAGAGACCTAGGATGCACTTAGGAAATTCCTAAATTGCTGTTATTATTCAGTGACATCTAATTCTTCATGATCCCAATTGGAGTTTTCTTGGCAAAGATACTGTAATGAATTGACATTTCTTTCTCCAACTTATTTTACAAATGGGAAAACAGAAGTGAATTGAGTTAAGTGACTTACTCAGCATGATACAGCTAGTAAGTATCTAAAGCCAGATTTGAACTGAGGAAGGGGAATTTTCCTGATTCCTGATATAGTACTCCATACATTATTCCATCTAACTTTCCCATTTAAGTTTTATTTTGATATAAAAACAAATATTTTAAGCACCATTATCCCTCCAGCAATATTATATGGCTACAAAGCAGCATGCATTAGTGGGAAGAGCACTGATTTGGAGTTAGAGAATGTAGGTTCTAATCCAAGTTTGTCATTCACTACCTACGTGATCTTGTTTAAAACGCTTTGCCTCTTGAGCCTTAGTTTCCTCAACTATAAAATGAGGGTGTTGGACTAGATTATCATAAAAGTATTTTCCATTTCTAAATTTGATTCCATGAATCATGAACACCACAGTGTTAAAAAAAAAAAAAAAAAAGAAAAAGAAAAATCCAATTTGCAGTGACTTGAAGAACAGTAGGGAGGTACATAATAAGTTAGTTGCTTCATGCTACTAAGGATGACTTGCAAAGAAAAAAGTAGAAAGATATCATCCACAGAATATATTATGATAAATGGAGGTGGCTGGGCATGAAGCAAAATGGAGGGATAGAATAAAGTGCATTTATTGTGATTCAGAAGAGACCCCAAAAGGTGCAAGGACTCTCAAAAGTATTTGCAGGCTTGAACCCATATTCAAGTCAAAGGGCAAAGTTTATTGTAATTGTAATGCCAATTGAAGCAGGCTAAGTTCCAAAAGAATTTTAGCAAAGAACCAGAAACAAGGAGATACATATATCAAATTCTTCCTGTCATGATATGCTAATTTTATGGCCTAGAGATAGAACTGAGGAGTGATCTCAGGAATTTGGTTATCACTGATCAGCAGATCTAGGACTATCCTAAGGCCAGAAGATTTTAGAACCATTGACAGACAGATTGTTAGAACAACAGCACTCTAAAGTCAGGGGGACCTCCCTACTGCTGTCTTCCTTAGAAAGCTATATTCCATCACATTAATAATAATACCCAAGAGATATTAAAAGACTAAGAGTAAGACCTCTAACATGTGGAGTAGAGATTTTATTGAGAATTTAGAGATATGGACAAGTAATGCAAATCTGACTATTCTGAAACTTCTTTTTTCAATAGTTGCTAATGACTAATTAATTGCTAATTTGTTGTATTATGCATCTATTAAGTGGCAGGTACTGTGTGCTAGACGGAAGAAATAAAATTCAACCTGCAAATAATTTGTTTATACTTACTTGTTCTTGTTTGCAAATTATATCCCACATCTGACTATGAGCTCCTTGAGAGCAAGAACTAGGTTTTCCTTTTTTTTGTGTGCTCTCAGCACCTGGCACAGTGACTGCCATACAACAGGGATTTAATGTTATTGTTTGTCTTTGATGACCAGGAAGGCACTGGGGGAGGGAGGCTGGTCCCTGAAGCAGTTCCTTAGGGGAAAACTTTGAGCATTCCAGAGAAATTTTTCTTTGAAGAAATTCTCGGAGAAGGAAGCCACCAGATATCTGACTTTACCCCTCAGGTCCCAGCTTTTCCAAAGTCTTTATTTTGTTGGAGAAGAATAGTCTCAGGAAGTCCCTCTAAGGGAATATTGAATCTCCAGTTAGAGAAGTATCTACCTAAGATTATCCTCCACTCTGGTGGGGAATACCCTTTAAATGAATAAAATTATCCCCCCCCATTAATAGGAAAGTCTCTATAAGAGAAAATGGAATCTAGTAGTATTTGGCATGTTTAATCATTATGCACAGTAAAATTTAAGATTGCTTTTAGAAAATAATGTACACTAATGTTTTAATTCAAAACTTTTCAGGAGATTTTTTAAAAAGAAAAAGAAATGGTTATTCATTAAATGATTCTTTGTTTCCTTAATAAAATTGCTTCCCAATTACCTCCAGAATGAAATAAAAAAGCCTCTGTTTGGAACCCAAAGACCTAGTTTTCTTATAACTTAACCTCTATCATATACTCTTTGATCTGTCCTCCATGCCTGAAATATTCTCTCTCATCATCGACAATTAATGCCTTCCCTGGCTTCCCTTATGTCCCAATTGAAATCTCATCTTCTACAAGAAACCTTTTCCAACGTCTCTTCATTCTAGTGCTTTCCTTCTCTTATTTACTTCATATTTATCCTGTATATCCCATTTAATACATATTTGTTTGCTTATGATTTCTTCTGTCAACATGAAATAAAGAGGACTGCTAAACAGCAAAAAACTAGGTTTTTTTAATAGAGGGCTACTGGGCAGCATCAAAGTACAGGAGTATCCAAGAGGAGTTGAGGAAGGGCGAAGTTAAATATATTTCTACAGAGAGGGAGTCTCATGGGAGGCATAATCTTGAGAAACTGTTAGAAAACTTGTTTTATCCAACAACCAGAAAGTCATGGAGAAGGCTGAGGTAAGAGTTGGAGGGAAAAGGGTGATATCTATTCAGAACAGTAGGCTCCAGGCTCCTGGATGTCTGTCTTCAACTTTTTTTAAATCCTGATTCTACAACTCTCAGGCAATTTGTAGCTCTACACTCAAACAAATTAGGCCCTCCTTTAGATTATGAATCCCTGAAGGTAAGCACTGTTTATTCTATTTTTATATTCCTAATGCTTAGCTTGGTACCTGGTATGTAGTAGGTGCTTAGTAAATGTTTATTATTCAATAATTGATTCACTGAATTAGAAACTATATGGGCAATTCACAGGAACTGCAAATGAATAAGGAGGTGTCACCCAAAATTAAACTGAGGATTGTCCTTCTGAAATTACAATCAACAAGCATTTAAATCAATATTACTAATTTTCAGATACCATGCTAAACCCTGGGGATACAAATACAAAGAAAAAAAAATATCCCTACTCTAATGGAGCTTAAATTTTATTTAGATGAGGTTGGAATCAGATAAACGAGAGTTCAAATATGACTTCATATATTTAATAGTTAGGTAACCCTAGATATTTATTAACCTAAGTCTGCCTCAGTAAAATGGGGATAAAATTAGCACCTACTTTTCAGGATTGTTATGAGTATTAAATGAGGTGTTTGTCAAATGTTCTTGATATAGTTTGAGCATCAACATGATGTACTTGATGTAGACACCAGATGATAGTAGTCAGCAATAGTTAGGTTTTGGTCATATGAAAAATTCACAATGGCCATTCTTTTTGCCAAAAGATTTATTTATTTAGGGGATTAGGCTACAGACAAAATGAAGAGATAGAATAGGAATGGTAAATATGAAATAGAGGGGGAGAGCATATGAAAAACAAGTTCCTCAGTGGAACTCAGAATTACTTAGTAGAAAGGGAGCACCCTATGAAGTTGGGGTATGCCCTTAGACGGCAGGTTAAATCCTGAAAGGGATTTAGAACCTGTAAGGTTCTGGTTAGCTTTCTGGAGGTCTTTAGACCAGCATTCATTTCAGCTGAGTAATCATCAAGAGAATAGCCAGAGATAAAGTCCAAAAGTCTTTATTGTCTCCTTGCCTGGGGCTCCACTAGCTTTCTGGAGTCCCTTCAGACAGACCTTGGTCTCACTGGTGGACCAAGAGCTTAAGCTCCAGCCTCCAGTCCTCTGTCTTCTCTGAGTCTGACTCTGGCTGAGTTTGTCCCAGTTTATATGCTCTATTACAATTATATCATTACAATATACTGAGTATAAGCCAATCATTATATTACTAGGGCATTTACTGAACTAGAGAACTCACATGCTAAAATAGATAACCATTGCATTATCGATTCCACTGAGTTAACACCTTGTTGTAGGACTAAATCAATCATATTGAGCCTTAAGTATACTTCTCCAGAGTTCTATTCTTTTCAAGCACCTTAAAAGAGTTAGTTAGCAATAAGGCCGAGAAGTGGGGTTGGAAAGCAGAATGGAGTGAGGGGAGATACCACATGGCATAGGAGTAGGGGTGGGAGTAAGGAGAAAGATACCACAGGGAAGGTGTTATGGTGGAGTGACCCAAAGGAAGGCAGCAGCCATGGGATTGTAATGTGGAGAAAATGTGGCAAGATAGAGATGATAGAGTTTTTAATATTTTATTTGAGAGGGAGAGATTGTGCTGGAGGCAAAACAGGATCCATGTTGCCCTCAGAGCTGAATAAGTCTCAAAGTATGTGAGTTTTTTCCTGTAAATGTGAGTTCTCAATGAAATATATATGACTGTAAGCATGGGTAGACAAAGGAAGGGTGGAGTCCAAACTCTGGTGACAGAAGGAGACTATCAATCCAGTTCTGAAGGTTGGGGGGGGGGGGGTAAGGACCATAAATTTGAATAAACTGGGAGTAAAAGGAGGTGTCCCACTAGAACCAGGAAGTCTGGAACTTCGAGAAAGAGGATGCCAATTTGATATCTGAGAAAGGACATCTGGAGTTTTATGACTCTTTTGGAATGTCAGAATGGCCAGATCTCCAAACCTGAATTATCTCAATCCTAATGATCACGAAGGGGGGTTGAAACCAGGAGGTTTGAGGCAGAACAATTCAAGGAATTGAGGCAGAACAATTTAAGGAAACTGAGGCAGAACAATAAAAAGGAAGTATGGCACAATAGAATGGCCAATAAATAAATTTTACAGGAAAACTTTAACCTCAGGGACATGACTGGGATTTCTGGTATGACAAGGTGAGACTGCTGGATTCCTCTAGAGAAGGTAGGTTTAAGGAGTTTGACCTAACTTGGATTTCAGATTGGACCATCTCCCCAAAGAGTGGGATTGAGGAGTTAAACTGATCTCTTATCAGTGTCTCCTCCCTGCCTGCCTCAGGGATTAATTTTTATTAATCCCTCTATTAAATCACACCTAACCCTGAAGACCTCATCACCTGTGGGTACTGTGCCTGATACATAGTAAGTAGTTGCTTAATAAATGTTTCTTTCTTTTCAGAGATGATATGTGCAGACATTCAGAATAAATATGTAAAGAATAAACATAAAATAAATATAATTTAGTTAAGGACAATGTAGTTAGAGAAGGAAGTAAAAGTGGGAGTTCTAGGGAAAGATTTCTGCAGAAGGTGATGCTTCAGATATGTCTTGATAGAAGAATTTCTATAAGGCAGCCATGAGAAGGAAATGCTTGAGGGGAATGACCAAGATGGAGATAGAGTCTCATGTGGAGAAGACAGTTTGACAGGATTATAGAGGGTGAAAGGGAAAAGTCTGTTCATTCTAGAGGCAATGGGGAATCAATGGGGTTTACTGAATAAGGGAGCCATATGATTGTGAAATGAATGAATGAAAAAGACACCAATAAAGACCTGGTTGATGGTAGGTAGGAAGGTCTTAGGGAAGGGTATCCACTGGTGAGAACCTGAATTACTGTAAACAATCTGAAAGCCAAGCTATTCCCTGAGGCAAGCAGGAAAGAGCACTGCCCGAGTATCTCCTCAAAAATCACTTTTTGATTTTGATTAGGCCTTTTGTTATCCTAAATAGGCCTTTAAGACAGTAGACTTGATTCAATTATTTGTTTTATTCCTTACATTGACAAACCCAACAGTTTTCTGCATCCAAGCAGAAGATAGTTATGATAGCAACAATGGGACCCCCAGGTTATATATATATTTCCCCTATAAAAGAACTTACCTGTACATTAATATTCCCTCAACTCTTTTTAGGATTCTAAGCTGATTTTTACTGTAAGCCTACCAGTTACTGGCAAAATCCTCCACTTTGTGGGTTCTTTAGAAACCTTTTCTTCTCTCCCTACCCTTGGCACAAGTTAATTTTGTCTGCTTTATGGAGTCTTTTTTCTGGTTAATTCTGTCTTTCCCCTAGTTAATGAAACTCCCTTTTGGAGCATAGCATACCTGTCAATGACAAAATAATGAAATCTTTGCCCCTTGATTTGAAGAAGGTTTAAGTCTACATATTCTTTTGAGACACCAACCCACTTGGGATCCAACATTTCCTCCCCGATATTTGGTGGCAAACCTCAATTGTACAGGATGAATCTGGCTGCATCCTTACATCCCAACAGTCAGGTCTTTTTTTTTTTTTTTTTTTTCTGAGGCTGGGGTTAAGTGTCACACAGCTAGGAAGTGTTAAGTGTCTGAGACCAGATTTGAACCTGGGTCCTCCTGAATTCAAGGCTGGTGCTCTATCCACTGCACCACCTAGCTGCCCCGTCAGGTCTTTACTAAACGAAAATAAGTTATGTGGAAGATGGATTAGAATGAAGACCTATTTGAAAAAGAAAGTCTAATTGGAATAGGTAATGAGGGTCTGAACTAAAATGGTAGCTATATGAGTAGAGTGAATGGATTAAAAATGAGAGATGTTGTGGAGATAAAAATAGCAGGATCTGGCAACTGATTAGATATGTGGGATGAGGGATTACTCCTAGAATATGAAGATGAGAGAATGGAAGAATTGTGTTACCTTTTGGAAAAGTTAGAAAAATATGAAAGGTGAATCTGAAGGGAAAGACAAAGAATTGTTTTGAATATATTGTGATCTCTAAAGAACATTCTAGTTTGAAATGCCCATAGGCAGCTAGATAATGATTCCCATAATATCAATGAGTTTCAGATTTAGGAATTGGAGCAATTTTGAGAACAAATCCATCTAAAGAACATATCATAAAACCTGTGAATTTGAATTTCTTGAATCTTCTAAAATAGCAATCTCAAATCTATGTAAGACTTTAAGGTTTACTAATCATTTTCCATGTATCTCTTTTTTATAAGAACCTCTTACAGAGGTTAAAAGAATTCTCTCTTGTTACATTTCAAGTTAGAAGCCAGACTCATATCTCTGATTCCAATTGCCTAGTTACCTCTGCCTGAAGGTTCTTTCATCATCTCATATTCAATGTCTAAAAACAAAGCTACTATCTTTCTCCTCTAAAGCTATTTCTTGTCTTGAAATAAGTTGCCCCATTTTTTATCAATGGCATCATAATACAGACAGTTTTTACTTTACATAATTGTATTGTTCTGCAGACCTCTATGAAAAACAAAATGTGAATTTGCCTAGGAAGACAAAGACAGAAGAGGACAGGTGTTAATGAGATAGGGTATAGACATATGGTATCCTGGAGTAGATGGGGGGTAAAGGGAAAAATAGGGTAATGATTTCCTATCCTAAGGTCTCAAGTCAAATTCCTACTCCTCTTCACTTGGAAAATTTTTTTTTTCTTTTTTTTTGTTAAAGGGTTTTGGGTTTTTGTTTTTGTTTTGGTGGGGTGGGTGAGAGTGAAAACCTTAGAGCATCAAGCCTAGGGACAGGAGTCAAGGGAGAACACAATATTGTACAGTAAAATAAGCATAGGAAATTAGGATTTCTTTCAGAATTCTTTTGTTTAGTCAAATTTGTGCAATACAAATTTACATAAATTCAGAATTATCTGTATTGGAATGAATATTAAATAAGGGGAATGTAAGTTCAAATCTTTATTAGATGTGTAATTTTGACCAAATCACTTCACTAAATTTCAGTTTCTTCAGATTAGGAGTGAGATAACTATAGTAGATATTTAGGGATTTTCCAGTTCTGACACATAATTTTGGTTGTGATTTATCCTTTTCCAGACTTTGCCTCTCAATGTATCCACTTCCAAGAGTCCATGCAGCATCAGAATGCCATCTTTTGCTTTTTTACTTTCTTGCTTTCTGATCATTACTCATGTGACCTCCTTACCCCCAAGCTTCACTTTTTTACAACTTCGACCCATTCTTCAAAGTATGGGATCACCACTTCTTCCATCCAACCTTTCCCAGCAGCTCTCTTCCTCTCTTGAATTTCTATAGCATTTCTTTTATAAATTACTTAGCTTTCATGTTCTCTGGTGTAGAAATTTGTTTAATTCTAATCCTTGACCCTTCCCCCTCCCCCTCTCCTTAGCAAACTGTGCTTTCCCATTTGAGAAGTAGCTTGGAGTGAGGAAGAGGAAAGATGCACTTGTAATAGGATCAATAAAAGGAGCTCTTATCACCAATAAAGATGGATAACACCTTTTTTTGTTTGTTTGAGCTGCCTAGTTTAAGTAAAGCTAGCTGGTGTCCAATTTAAGACGGTTCTTAGTGACTTCAAGGCTGTCCCTCATATTCATTACAGCATCCCCTACACAATTCTCTTAGTAACTGTTTAATGAATTAAAAACTTGTTTGATATTAATATTAATAGAGAGAGCAAGCCTTCTAAACCTGCCTCAGATATCTGCTATTTGGGGATGGAGTGGGAAGAAGTGGTAAGTCATTTAAATTCTTTAAGTCTCAGTTTTCTCATCTGGAAAAATGGGTCAGGATTGTTTTATCTCAAGGGAGGGAATGAGTAAAAGTGTTTGAAAACTTGAAAAAAAAAGTCTCTACAATGCAATGAAGCACAAGTAAAGCTTTAGTCAAATCTAGTCAATAACCATTTATTAAGCACCTATTCTGTGGTAGGTATAAGCCTAAGCACGTGCTAAGCTCCACAAAACAAAAGAAAGCAAAACCCAGTCCCTTAAGTTCACATTCTAATGGTGGAGACATCTTGTAAGCAGCTTTGTACATATGAAACAAGGTTATATATAAGATAAATTGGAGGTATATTGGTGCGTGAATAATGTAGAAAGAAACCAGGTCTTGAAGTGCTTTAAAAAGCCAAAGAGAGGAATTCATATTTGATCCTGGAGACAACAGAGAAGCACTGGGTTGATCAAAATGGGAATGGGAAGACAGGGTCAGACTTGGCCTTGCCAAGATCAGTTTGACAACTGAATGGAGGATATTTTAAAGAATCAGGAGACTAGTGAGAAAGAGAAACCAACCCTATCTCAACAGTTTAGGCTGAGGAGAGGAGAGCCTTTACCACTGATGACATTTTCAGCAGAGAGAAGTCTGAGGCATATTTAGATATAGATATAGATAGATATATATGTATGTATATATAGATAGATAGAGATATATAGAGATGTAGATAGCTATATCTATCTAACTGAGCTTGTGGGGAAGAACAGTTGTTAGAAAAGAGGAGAGAGTTTGGGAAGGAAAGATGACTTCCTCTTTGGACACAGAGTTTAAGATATCAATACAGCAGCTGGTTCGAAATTTTCAATAAGCAGAAAAAGATTCGAGATTGGAGGACAGCAGAGAGGTTAGGACTAGAAAAGAAGATGGGAGAATCGACTGCTGAGAGAATTGAATCCATGGGAAATGATGAGATTTCCAAGCGAAATTACATAGAGAGAGAACTGAAGAAGGCTCTGTTAACCTCAAAGAGAGAAAGACAGCCAAAATGGTTAAAATTATAATTTTTAGTCAGGGAAAGGAATAGTATATGGCTCTTTATGCAGCAAGTGCTGGGAAGCCCAAAGAAGGGGCTGGACTGGGGGGGGTGGTTCTTTTGAAGTATTTGGGCAGAGGGAGAGGGGCTTGCAGGTGCTAGGGGGTTAGGACATTCCGTGGTTTCATCCGGTAAGTTGTTTTGCATAACTACTGGAAGTCCAAAGAAAAAGCTTAAAGAATCTCTGTGGAGAGTTTAGTACTAGACAAAAAAAAAAAAAAAAAAAAAGTCTGAGGCTGGGAATGAAAATGGTCAGCTTCGGGCAATTCTTGTATCTGGGAATGGGTACTAAATCAGGATGAGACAGCACTATACCCCTTAAAAAACCGGGTCTCATCTAAAACTCCCCTAACGACGACGGTATTAGGGTTATGTTGTTGTTTTAGTTTAAGGTTAACATGAGCTTTTATGGGCGAAGATACCTCTAAATAACAAGTCCTCGTAGGGAATGGGCTGATCATAGTACCTCAGCGGTCCCCTTCATTTGAGGAGAGGCCCGGGGAAGGTGGAAATACCTGCTCTCACTCTCATAGGTAAAAAACAATTGCTCACACTGTGTGCTTCCCCAAATTTTTTTTTTTCTTTTTGCCTGTCTTTATGGGGAATGCATCCTCTCCCGCCACCGTCCTTGAGTCCGTAAGAAGACACAGAGTGGGGGAGGGTTGGGGCACTCCCCCCTCCCCAACCCGAGAACTCGGTAGCAGCAGCTGTCCACGCGGCGGCCGGAAGCTCAGAGCTCGGGGGGCTCTCGAGGCAGCTGCGCCGTGAGGCCTGGGCAGCCGGCGCGCGGGGACTCCCTCCCCCCTTCTTTCTCTCCCTCTCTTCCTTCCTCAGTCTGGGCCGGTGCAGGCGCTGCTGCGGAAGCAGCCAGCGGCGGAGGTGTTCGCTGCTTCTTCTAAGGGAGGCGGAAGCCCCGGTCGGGCCTGTGGGGGAGGAGCAGCCACCCGAGACGAGACCCACCCCCGCCTCCATCCGAGCCCACATGGATTGCTCTCTCTAGCCGGAGTTGATGCTTTGTAGCCGGGCGGGGGGAGCCTGTAGCCTGCGGGCGGCGGCGTAGAGGCCCGAGCGAGGGGCCGGGGACGGCTGAGGGTAGCCGAGTGTAGCACGTAGTTTTCGCCACCTCAGCGCAGCAGCTGCTCCTGCCACCGCTGTGGCCATTTTACTGGCCGGCTTGAGGGCAAAGGCGGATTGCCCTGTTCGTGCGCGCGCGGTTCTCGCGGTCTCCATCTCCCCGGGGCGGTCGTCTGAGGCAAAGAAGGGGGCTTCTCTCGCAGGGTCAGGCATAGTGAAAGGGAAAGAGTCGGAACCAAGCCAGGTCCGGCCTTTAGCACCGCCCGCTCCTGGGACCAGGGCCCAGGCCTCAGCATCGGTCTCGGGAGATCGGCGCCTCGGTCGCCTCAGCTTAGGCGGACTGTGGAGGCGTCGGAACCGGCGGCGGGGCTGAGGGGCCGGGTCGGGGTCCGCGACGTGGCTGCTGCGCTGCCCAGCACCGCGGCCCTTTCCCCTTCCCGTTCAGCGCGGCTGCGATGAAGACGATGAAGAAGTGAGGAGGAGGAGGAGGCAGTGGCTGCCGTGGCGGCGGCGGCGGCGTCTGTGGTGGAGGGAGGAGGAGGAGGAACATGGCGGCCGGTGGCGGCGGCGGCCCCGGCAGCACTGCTCGGGATGGCCAATTTCTGGAAGGTGGGTGGGTGTAAATGTGTGTATATGTTAGTCTGTGTGTCTGTGTGTCTGTGTAAGAGACAATGCGTGTATGTTTGTGTGGTGTGTGGGCGCGGGGAGGATGGAAGGGAAACGTGGCCTCGGGCGCTCGGGCCTGGGAATGCCACCCGCCGCTCTCGCTCCCATCCTTTCCAGAACCCGGTTTCTGTCTCTCGAGGGAATGTGTTGGGAGGGCGGGTTAGGCCTTAGGCTGTACCTTGGAGGACTGGCTGGGGCTGGGCCTAGCTTTCGGGCTCGCAACTCCTAGGGAAGGCCGGCGAGGCCTGGGAGAAGGGAAGGGACGCACAGCCGGGCAGCTGAGGTGGAGTGCTGGGGCTAGGTAAGGAATGCTCTGGTCGATGAAGGGGCGATGTGAGATGAGGGACTTAGAGAGCAGCCATTGGCGATGAAGTTTCATTTTTTTGGGTGGACCACCGGAGTGGGAGTGGGGGCGGGAAGGACTGGGTTCCTGGAGTGCTTTGTTTTTGATAGAAAGTTTGGGAGTGTTTGGGTTGTGCAGTGTGGGGTAGTTGTGGAACAGTGGGGGAGGGGAGAGGTGACTTGCTTTGGCTAAATGGGATTTTTTTGTTTGTTGCTCTCCTCATGCTTCAGGCTTTTTTTGCTGTCATGTGATTAGGCCTTGTTTTGTTTCACTGTGAAATAACTGATTATTATTATTTTAATGAAATGTTTCCCCAATTAAGAATGGATGGAGATAACAGAATCCAGTGAGGGAAATAACCAGGAAAAGTCTCAACTGATGGGCAGTACTTTTGTTTTCAAGTTGCTTGCAATGAAAAAAAAATCCCCATAATAAGGTAGTTTATAAATCCTAGGAACACATTTGTTAGGAATAAATTTTAGTTTTTTTATAGTCATCCTCAGAAAAACCAAATTCCTTGTACCTTTGGGTAAAGTGGCAGAGATGGTGCTTAGTGTTTACTTTGCTAATTCGGTTTACAAAGGTACTTTTAGAGTAACTGGTTTAGCCCTTAACACTAGAAGTCATCTGTTTCATATGATTTTTATTTATTTTGATTTTATTTACAGTGATACTTTTTAAACCAGAATGACCACTGAATTAAGAGGAAAAAATATTTGAAGGATAAGCGTATTAGAAAGAAGAAAACATTTTACAACTTTTTTTTTTTTTTTTTTTTTTAACTTTACCAATGGATTCCAGTTTTCAAGTAAGAAAGTAAGAATTTAACCATACTGGATTATCAGTCCTTACCCAGAAGGGTAATGAAAATTTCTTGAGTAAGGAATTAGAGTAAGCTGATTAATTTTCTTAATTTTATTTTTTCCTTGATTAAGATGTTAATTTGATCAGGTTTGTTACTAGTCAAGAATTCTGGATCGTTACTAGTGGAGAGTTCTGAATGGCCAAGTTTTGTCTCTTTGCTGTATGTACAATATGGTGTTAGAGACTTGAATGATAGTTGTGTGCTGTATTTTGAGAGATCAGTATTAAATTGTGTTTTATTGCAGGCCTGTAGGATCTGATAGGTACTGTTTTGATAACTAGTAGGTTTAGCACAAAGCATGAAGGATCGTCAAGACTTGAATGTTTTTGTTAAAAGCATGGATAAGTAAGAAACTTAGAATTCAGTGACATAAATTTTAAAAATCCACAGATACGATGCCATATCTACTCTTCAAAAGATTAATAGATGATAATTTTAACTTCATAATAGGTTTTACTTTTAGATTCTTTCTTAGTCCCTACCATTACTATCTTTGAGTAAGCAAAAGAATGGAATAAACATTTATTAAATCCTTACTTTGTGCTAAGCACTGTTTCCTTACACCATTCTCAAGCAGGCTTAATGGAACTGCCAATATCTAATGATAATAATATTTTGAGTTTTTTAAAGCATTTTCGTATACATCAACTCATCTCATTCTCATATCACTGATGTGTAATAAGCAGGTCAAATAACTGGGGAAGGGCAAAAACAACCAAGTTATCAGTTACAGTCATTGGATGACCAAATAGAATTAGAGACAGTAAAAGCAAACAATTTGTGATAAAGATTTTCATATGCTATATACATATAAATCATAAAAGGTATATGCATATTGACTAATCATAAAAATTAAAAATTTTAAAGCTACATTATTAATATGTTGATAATCATTTTCCTTATCCCTTTCACAGTAGATACTTTTTAAAACTACATTTCTAAGCGAAATAACTAGGGTAGAAGAAATCTACTCTTTTAAGATCGAGGTAATAGCATCCAAAAATTGCATGATAAGTAATGCTTTCTTACCAAATCCATTTACATCTTTCCTTGTAAGTTGAGCAGTATATGTATGGTATTATGTTTTCCTATTCATGTTTTCTCTTAACTGCAATTTTCCTGATACAATTATCTTAAATAATTGGAACTTTCACAATGATATATCTGGATAGCATTTTGAATTTTGCAAAGTGCTTTTAGTATCTGATTGCTTATTATCTATAAATATAACAAAGATGCATGTTATATGTAAATAATTCTGTACTTTAAGTATTTGATCTCATTAATGTGATTCTCCAGTGATGGAGTACTACACACATTTACACAACTTGCTTTCTAGTTTTCTTGAATGGAACACAAAAACAGAACAAAAATGATGTTTTTAGTTTTAAAAACAGAAAATCCACATTTTTCTCAGAAGTAGGAAAACACATTTTTCTTTATTTCTCCTCTTTGTTATGGTTCAGAATCCTGTAGATTAAACTGTTTTGCTTCCACCTGTTGTATAGCAAATGAGAGAATATATGTAAAGCTCTTTGCAAACTTTAAATTGCTATTTGAATGTTAACTGTTACTAGTAATTTTATCTTACAAAGTATTTGTGCAGATTTAAGTAATTAGTCTTTTGAATTCTTCTTTCTATTCTTTTTGGCTCCTACCATTTACATCAGGTTCTATTCTACTCAGTCCTTCCTATTCCTTTCTTTTTCTCATTTCTGTTTGGTAGCTTTCAATATAAAGTAATTAATTGTCCTTGTCCTCTTTGTCCTCCTTCTCCTTTTCTTGTCATGTGCCCAAAATAAAGACATTTTAAAGTAGATAGGCCTTTGGTATGTCTCCTTTTTTTTTTTTTTTTTTTACAAAAGTTGCATTATTACCTTGACTTTATTAAGAAATTATAGATTTAGGCCTAGAAAGAAACTCAAGTCATTTAGACCAACCTCTCCATTTTACCAATAAAGAATCTGCAATCCAGAAAGATTAAGGTACTTGCCCAAGGATATACACATGAGTGGTAGACTGGAATCTCCCCTCTGTCATAAAACCATGAACCTTAGTTGCCAGCTCATTTTAGATCATGGTATAGCAGAGTACATGTGTTTCCTTTTTAATTGTTGCTTCTTCAGTCATTATGCTTAGCTTCCTTTCTTTGGTAGCTTAATCAGAATTTTAAAGCTTGAAGAAGGAATGTTAGTCTCTTCTATTTGGATATTTGCATCTGAGTTCATGGATTCTGAAGATCTTTTCCAACAGTGGTGATTTCAACCTATCCTGGGTTACTCGTTTTTTCACAACTTCAGAGAAGTGGAGCTTTCCAGACAAAAACTTGTATTCCTTTACTATGGTCACTTTACTAACCTCTTTTGTCTTCATGTCATATAATTCCTTGAAGTCCTTGTCTTTGATTCTTTGGAATCCCTTATTGTTAATGTACTGCAGTTTGCTCACATCTATCATTCATTTCTTCATTGCTTTCTCCTTGACTTATTTTATCTAGGTGGTTCAGTTGGATAAAGCCTTAGCATTCTAATCCTAGAGGACCTGAATTCAAATCCAGACTTGGGCACATAGTAGCTGTGTGATCCTGGGCAAGTCACTTAACCACATTTGCCACAATTCTTCTTTTGTACAATGAACTGGAGAAGGAAATGGTAAACTGCTCCATTATCTTTGCCAATAAAATCCCAAATGGGGTCACATGACTAAAGTGACTTAACATCAAAACATTGTTTCATACCTGCCACATCATAACATTGGTAAAATGATAATATTGAAAAGATGGATTTTGCTTTGATAGTGCTTGGTGGGGACAAAAACAATCCAATCAGTTTTTCTTTTTCAGCTTAGGCTCATCTTATTGCCTTTCTCTATTGACTGTCCCAAACATAGTTTCCATAGGTTGTCTGTTCAGATACATGAAGAAATAAAAGCAGGAGGCATTTTTCATCCACTTAGTTTTTCCTTTGTGGCTAGGCAATCCATACTATTGGAGTATTATTGATCTCTCCTAGGAGGCTCTACAGTGACCTAATATATTTATTTTACAAATGAGAAAACTGTTTGAGAGGGGTGAATGACTTTTTCAGAGTCATGTATCTGCCATTGACTGATGCTGACCAATTATAGGTCTAGAAAGTCTTCTAATCAATGGCCAGTTTTTCTTGATCTTGAGAAGTTTGTATTAATGACATCTTGTCCTTAACCCTAAACCTGAAATTGTTTTTGATGCAGTTTTATCTGGCTCCTCTTTTTTGAGAGGCAGCAAGCATACTAAGACCTTTGGACTAGGAAGTCAGAAGAGAACTGGATTTAGATCTGCATTTACAAATTATTTAGCCAAAGGTGAGTCATTTAACCTTTACAGAGTCTTAGTTTCCTCTGTTATTGAGTGGATATGCTGCTCATAGGAATCTCACAGGGTTGCTATAAGGATAAAATGAAATGTTGTGTAAATTTCTTTGAAAACACTATGACATCTTGCACACGGCAGCTATTATTTTTCTTGTCCCAAGGCATTGTCTTTTTTGTGCTTCAAGTATCATTTCTCTTCAGTTCTGACTTTGCTTGACTCTAGATCAAGCCATATCAAAAAGCATTTATCAGGAGTACCATTTCTGTTAATGACTCCACTAGTCATCTTCCTTGTTTTCAAGTTTTGGAAAGTAGTCTTGTATGAAGGATAGATTAAACTTTTTCTGCTTGGACCCAGAGGGCAAAAGCAAGAGTACTAAGTGGAAGTGGCAGAAAGGCAGATTTAGGCTTGACCCAAGGAACAATTTTGAAGAGATACAGCTATTCCAAAACATAGTGAGTTATTTAAGGAGATAATAAATTTACTCTTGACTGAATAAGCGTTTGACATATTTGTGATAATGCAAATTTGTAGGTAAGAGTTGGACTAATTGTCCTGTCTTCTAATTGTTAAATTCACTTAAAAGATTCCTGGATCTTGCCCCCTAATATAAATTAAAACTTTGTTCCTAAATGAAAATCAACAAACAAATGGTTAAACTTAATCTATCCATGTCATTATTTTATTTCACACTTAATACACTAATTCAGCCCTAAACCCAGTGTACTACTTTGACTATGATTATAAAATAACTTCACTATATAGATTTTTTTGTTTTGGGGGAGGTAGTTGAGGTTAAGTGCTTTATCTGGGTCATATTTACACTATAGGTTTTTACTGTGTCTTAATGTCTCATTGACTGTTTCATTCCCTAAGAAAATGAATGTTCTTTTGGCCTGCTTATTGAAATCTACAAAAGTTCTCCCAGCAACTGGTTTTTTCCTCATCATTTTTTAAAGTTAGTCCAGTTTCTTTGATTATCTGATGTATACATTGTTTTCATCTTCTGAACTGCTTTTGTAAAGCAGTACATAGTTCTTTTCCATACTATTCCTTATTTTCTGTCATCTTATTTGAGCCTCTTGATAATTCTATGGGTTATATGGAGGGTATTGCTCACTTCTTAGAAGTAGAAATTGAGGGACAAGTTATATGATGTACACAATTTGTGATCAAGTTAGGACTAGCATCTGGGTTTACTGACTGCGGAGTTTTTTCTGTATCCTGATCCAAAAAATAAAAGACATTAAGCAGAAGTAAAAGATTTATTAAGGGAAAAAGTGAATTATAGTCAGCCTTTGTCATTAATTTCTACATAGTGAGTCTTTGCTATAGGTTGCAATATGGCTTTTTCAGGTTCAGTAGTATAGAAGGACAATGAGTTAGATCTAGAATTGAATAGGAGGAAAAGAACTAGTTGGATTGCATGAAAGAAATTATATGGTGCTTTCAGTAATCTCAAATCTGATATCCCAAGGTATATTATTGAAGAAATGCATAATTCAAGGGAAAAAACAAGTTAGGAAATACTAATGGACAACCATGGGCAGTATGGTATCCATGAAACGTAAAAGATCCAGAGGTGGACCTCCAGCACCTTGGATAGATCCTTTCTAAAGGATGGCAGAACATGGTCAAGAATCTCAGAGTGAAAAAGCAGAAATATATTGTGATCTGAAAGAATAGAACTACACAACAAGATAAAGACACAGATTCATTACAAGAAGGGGTAAGTGGCCTAGAAGGTTGGTGTATAATGGACCCAAAAAACTTAACATCTTTTCATCTCGGTTATATATTAACTCCATTTCTGCTCCATTATATTTGCATGCTTTATATTCTTATTTTTTAATCCCCACAACAGTCATGTGAGATAGGAAAGATCTTATCTCCATTTTATATATGAAGAAACTCTAAAGTCCAAGAAACATTGAATATCTTGTAAAATGGTCAAATGTATAAGAAACAGGGTCTCAAAGTTTCCTTTGTAACATGGAGGTTGGAGTCAATGATATGAAGTACCTTCCATCTTTAATCTGTTCTCCTGTTAAAAAATACAGGTGTAAAGAGGGAAAAAAACTTTCCATTTGCAAAATTGTTACCTTCAGTGTGGACCTTTTGTGTATTTATAGCTGTTCTTTATTTCCTCTAGTGCATTTCTTACTTCTCAAATAGCTAAAAGCCTTTTTTTTTACTCAGGAGGCAGTGTGGCTTAGTGGAAAGAGTATTAGGCTTGGAGTCAGAAACTTAAAATGCACATTTTACTTTCTGACATTAGCAAAGTAAATTTGGCCAAGTTACTTAATCATTCTGAACCTTACGTTTCCTCATTTATAAAATGAGGATAATTATACTTGCAATCTGCATTATATATTAGTCCTAGACCTAGATAGGAACATATATGTAGATCACATTAAAAAATTTAAATAATATATAATAAATGTTAGTTATTAATTATTATGTGATACATAAGGGCTTAGATTAGTAGTTCAACTATTTTTGATTGGAGGGTAGAGAATTTATGAAAACCTTATTTATAATACTACTCTAATTTTCTATACATTTATCATCCTTTTTTTTTTTTCTGTGTAAATTGGACTTAAGTGATGCAGAGTTGTATGAAGTTTTAAGTTTTGAATTCTGTGGATAAGTTCACTTAATTTGGCAATACACTTTCTAGGAATGTCCACATTGATAATGAGGTTGACACATGTATTGCCAGAGCTAGCTCAGTGTATGGGTTCAAAGGAAAGTATGGGAGAGAAGAGAATTAGACTACCATATTGAAGGTGTACAGAGCTGTTGTGCTGATCTAATAGTTGTATGCCTATGAAATCTGGACTGTATATCAGTGTTATGGCAGGAAACTGAATTGCTTCCATTCGAATTGTCTTAGGAAGATTCTGAAGATTACCTACCAGGATAAGATACCAGACACTGAGGTCTTTTCTCTAACTAAACTGCTAAGCATTCCAGTGCTGCTGCAGAAAGCACAAATCTGTTGGACTGGCTACATTATCCAAATACCAAAAGTATGCTTGCCAATAAGACTTTTTTTTAATGGAGAATCTTATACAGGGCAAGCACTCACAAAGATGGTCAGAAAAGGGATATAAAAACACACATGGGAGTATTACCTGGGAGATACAGGCATGGGACTGCCCAGCATGGCTTGCCCTTATCAAAGAAGGTGCTGTGCTCCTTGAGCAAAGCAGAATTAGCTTAGAAGAAACTTAAGATGTGCAAAATTAGACAATTTACTCCAGATGTTCATAGGTACTATATATATATTCTGTGTCAGAATGCTCTGCCATCATTTGGTCTGATCAGTCCTAGTCAGACACACTAACTTGACACTTCAAGAGTGAAGGACAATAACCAACCATTTGTTATCCTAGTTTCATCCAAAGTACCATAGATTTGATCTAGCATTGGGTCTCTTTTCATTCTTTCTGTAAAATGTTTTTGTCTTCCATCTCAATGAAATTATTATTGCTAAATATCTTTCACTATCCTCTATAAACTTTTACAAATAAGCTTATATTCTTAATTAATTTTTAGATGGTGGCTTTGCTGCCATATTTCTTTTTTTTTTCAATCACAGATTTTTTTCCACTTAATTAATTGCCATTTTCCCCTGACCATTTGCTTTTTCTTTTTCTCAGTAGTATTTATTTTCTAAGTACATGTAAAGATAGGTTTCAACATTTAATTTTCTAAAACTTTGTATTCCAAATTTTTCTCCCTTCCTTACCTCCCTTCTACCCCTTTTGGTATAGGTCAAATATGTGTTACACTTTTTAAATATTTCCATATGTGTCATGTTATGCCATAAAAATCAGACCAAAAGGAGAAAAAAGATGTAAGAAAACAAAAAGGTGAATACTGTGCTTTAATGCACATTCAGTCTCAATATAGTTCTCTGGTTGTGAGTGACATTTCTCATCCTAAGTCTATTGGAATTGCCTTGAATCACCACATTTTTGAAAGTATCACGGTTGAGCATCACATAAGCTTGTTACTGTGGATGATGTTCTCTGGTTCTGCTCAGTTCACTCATCTTCATAACAGCATCAATTCATGTAGATCTTTCCAGGCTTTTCTGAAATCAGCCTGCTCACCATTTTTAATAGGAAAAAAATAATTCCATTACCTTCATACTCTGACTTATTCAGCCATTCCCCAACTGATGGGAAATGTTCCTTGCCACTACAAAAGGAGCTTGCTATAACATTTTTGCACATGTGGGCTCTTTTCTCTTTTTTATTATCTCCCAGTAGTGAGACTACTTGATCAAAGGGTACCCACAGTTTGATAACCCTTTGGGCATAGATCCAGATTGCTTTCTAGAATGGTTGGATCATTTCACAACTCTACCAACATTTCAGTTTTCCCACATCCCAACCAATGCTTACTATTATCTTTTCCTGTCATCTTAGCCAATTCCAGAGATATGAGGTGGTTCCTCAGAGTTGTCATGATTTTTATTTCTTTACTTAATTTGTATTTAATCAATAGTGATCTAGAGCATTTTTTCGTATAACTGGAAATGACTGCTATATTTCTTAATTAAACTAGGGTATCAATAATAGCTCATTCACTAATCCTTGTGGTGATTGATTTATGTCTGTTAAATTTTTTTTAGAAAATAGTAACTGTCTGTCATTGTTTGTTCCTTTATTTCACATTTTTTAGTGTTGTAATGTCTTCATTATGGCCAGGTTGTAGCCATTATAGTTATACATTGTATCATTGATCTAATGCATAGACATAGAATTTGAGAGTTAAAGGGAACCTCAGGAGACACTCAAATCTGTACATGAATGGAATTCCCATTATACCTTTTGTATTTAATTTGTACTTATTTGGATGAGGGAAGTTGAAAACAGCCACATATGGAATTAGATATGAATGAATTCTATCAGACGTTTAAAATAAGGATAAGATCATAGATATACAACAAAAAAGAGTCTCAATAAGGTCAACCAGTTTAATCTCATTTTGCAGAAGATAAAATTGAGACTCAGACCCCAAGAATATTTAACTTGCCCAAGGTTATACAGATAGAAAGTAATGGAATCTTCATTTGAACTTAAATCATCTGACTCTATAATATGCTATATAAACTTTTTAGATATAGTGTTATTGTTGTACAGTAATGTCTTATTCTTTATGACTATTTAATGAATTTTGTTTGTTTGGGTTTTTTTTGGCAAAGATAGTGAATTAATTTGCCATTTCCTTTTCCAATTCATTTTACACATGAGGAAAATGAGGCAAATAGGGTTAAATGACTTACCCAAGATTAAGTAGCTTCTAAGTGTCTTGAAGCTAGATTTGAACTCAGGGAAGTGAGTCTTTTCCAGACATTTTGAATTTTGTGAAACATTTTAATAAATAAACACACTTAAGGAAAACAAAAACATAGAAAACTGATAGGCTATCAGAAAAATCCTATAATGCATATCAAAACCAATTAAAATTATTTTGGGTTATTTTGAAGTTATTTGTCATCGTTTATTTTCATTAACATTGATAATTAAGTAACTAAGTTTTTCCTATTGGAAGCTAAGAAGAAAATCACTTGGAAGAAATTATTTTTTGGGGGGAGTAAAGACATTAAATATAAAAAGGTTCTCTAATCTGTTAAAATGTACTACAGAATTTGTTAATCTAGTTTTCAATTGATAAGCAGACACCCATTTTGTTTCTGTTCATTCACCATTACAAAAAGAACTACTAAAAATACTTTTATGAATAAGAGTTCTTTTTCTCTTGTAGTAAAATAGCTTGCTCATAGTACAGTCAATCCTCAACTTTCATGGGGATAATATTCCTAGAAAATAGCCCAAAAGTTTAAAAAAAAAAAAAAAAGTGACTGTAGATATATTGAACCAATGGGAAAGAGAGAGTTGGGTTCCCATGACCACCCAAAACTATAATCTCTCACTAGAATGCTGCAAATAACACTTTTCAGTGTACAATTTTTTTTTATAACAAAGCATGAGTTCTGATAATATGCTTACTTTCTTTTTTTTTTTTTTTTTTTTTTTTTTTTTTTTTTTTTTTAAATTTATTTTTATTTTATTTTATAATTATAACATTTTTTGACAGTACATATGCATGGGTAATTTTTTACAACATTATCCCTTGCACTTACTTCTATTCAGATTTTTTTCCCTTCCTCCCCCAAACCCCTCCCCCAGATGGCAAGCAGTCTTATATATGTTAAATATATTACAGTATAATTTAGATACAATATATGTGTGTAGAACCGAATTTTTTTGTTGCACAGGAAGAATTGGATTCAGAAGGTAAAAATAACAGTTTACATTCATTTCCCATTGTTCCTTTTCTGGATGTAGCTGGTTCTTTCCATCATTAATCAATTGGAATTGGATTAGCTCTTCTCTATGTTGAAGAAATCCACTTCCATCAGCATACATCCTCGTACAGTATCATTGTTGAAGTGTATAATGATCTTCTGGTTCTGCTCGTTTCACTCAGCATCAGTTGATGTAAGTCTCTCCAAGCCTCTCTATATTTCTCCTGTTGGTCATTTCTTATAGAACAATAATATTCCATAACATTCATATACCATAGTTTACCCAACCATTCTCCAATTGATGGACATCCATTCATCTTCCAGCTTCTAGCCACTATGAAAAGGGCTGCCACAAACATTTTGGCACATACAGGACCCTTTCCCTTCTCTAGTAGTTCCTTGGGGTATAAGCCCAGTAGTAGTATGGCTGGGTCAAAGGGTATGCACATTTTGATAACTTTTTGGGCATAATTCCAGATTGCTCTCCAGAATGGTTGGATTCTTTCTCAACTCCACCAACAATGCATCAGTGTCCCAGTTTTCCCACAGCCCCTCCAACATTCATCGTTATTTGTTCCTGTCATCTTAGCCAATCTGACAGGTGTGTAATGATACCTCAGAGTTGTCTTAATTTGCATTTCTCTGATCAATAGTGATTTGGAACACTCTTTCATATGAGTGGAAATAGTTTTAATTTCATCATCTGAAAATTGTCTGTTCATATCCTTTGACCATTTATCAATTGGAGAATGGCTTGATTTCTTATAGATTAAAGTCAATTCTCTGTATATTTTGGAGATGAGGCCTTTATCAGAACCTTTAACTGTAAAAATTTTTTCCCAATTTGTTACTTCCCTTCTAATCTTGTTTGCATTAGTTTTGTTTGTTATATGCTTACTTTCTTAATACAGTAGCCATGAAGTAACATAAAATGTAATACACAGAATAAAATTGGTAACATGCAAAACATTTTTCTCCCTTGTTATTCCCTAGAATTCTGTGATCTTGTGTGCTAATGTCTCCATAAAAAAATTATATTGGATAATCTTCACTTTTCATAGCAATTGAAATCTGTAATACTAGAAATACTTTCCTCTTTTTTGCATATATAATGAATATCAATTTCATGGCAGGGTTATAGACATTTCCAGCATGAAGTTTTATCTAAAACCATTATTTTCTCACTAAGCTGTATCATTGAGTATGTAGGACCTCTACTGATAATCCTGTTAATCACTTTATCTTTCTTGATGCTCTATTCTCTCTAAGAATTCTCTTTTGGTTTTCCTACCTCCATGATTGCCCCTTCTTCATCTTCCAACTTTTAAGTGTTCCACTGGGTTCTGTTCTCATCCCTCTTACTTCTCTACTTTTCTTCACTTGGTATTCACATCAACTCCCATGAATTTAATTGCCATCAGTATGATGAAGACTCAGAAATCTCTCTCCTGATCTTCAAATACCTCTAAGTGCTTTTCAAGTCTCAGTTGTTATTGATAGCTGACCTATTTTTATAGGGAGCAACACCATCCAGTCCCTTCATCTAGGAGTTATCCTTGACTTTTCACTACCTGTTATACCTTGCTTCATAGGATATCATCACCTTACAACTAGACTGCTGAAATACAGAGGTGAATGTGCCTGCCTCAAGACTCTTCCTCCTTCCAAGGCATCTCCTATTCAGGCACCAAAGTGATTTATACAAGTTCCACCTTGTCAGCTTCCCTACTCAATAAATTCCAGGTGCTCTTCCATCATCTCCAGGATCAAATACAAAATTCTGTTTAACATTTAGAGTCCTTCATTAAGCTAATTCCTGCCTTTCCAGTCTTCTTTTTCCATACTCCTTACCAGGTACTCTCTTTTGGAAGATTCCTTTTGGGGTATAGTTCCAAATTTCTTTTCCAAATAGCTATATCATTTCATAGTTTCACCAAACAGTTAATTCCTTCATCCAGTTTAACTACTGTCATTTTCTTTTGTCATCCCTACTAATGAGATGAATGAGAGATAGGCCATCAAAATTATTCTAATTTACATTTCCCTTTGGAGCAATTTTTTCTTATGGTTGCCAGTATTTGCCAATTTCTTTTGAGCCTTTTGTATTCATATCCTAGTTGAAGTAGATATTTATGTATATTGGGTGTCAGACCTTTATGGGAGAAACTTGCTGAAAAGTTTTTCCATAATTGTTTCCTTTTAATTTTTTTCTCCTTTAATTTTTTGAAGGGTTGTTTTAATTTTATGCACAGCTAAGTCCTCATTAATATGAATAATGAGCCTAGTGAAGTGGTTGTATATATTCAAGTTCTTGCTATTTTAAATTATAATTATGTGAATATGGTAATTGATTCCAGCTTAATGGTTAGAGTTAAAATTTGAATAATTCAACCACTCATTTAAACTAATCAGCACCTACCAATAATTAAAATTGTACATTTTATCTTTTGTGATAATCAATTGTTTGGTCACGTGTTCATCCATCCAAAAGACATAGCTTTCCATTCCTATCTTAATTTGTTTATGTATATAATTTCATACTTACTTCAAATATCTGTTTGGAACTTGCTTTGGTATGTTGTGAATGTGTTCTAAACCTGATTTCTGCCAGT
The DNA here is from genome assembly GCF_048593235.1 of Sminthopsis crassicaudata. NCBI lineage: Eukaryota > Metazoa > Chordata > Mammalia > Dasyuromorphia > Dasyuridae > Sminthopsis > Sminthopsis crassicaudata. Next base: position 238,017,404 of record NC_133620.1, on the reverse strand, counting down.
TTTCCCAGTATTTATGAAAAGAAATTTCTTAGTATTTCGGAGTCTTAGTTTTATTTAGCAATATGCTAATGTTTCTGAACTTTTTGTACCTGATTTGTCCTACTGATAATAAACTTTTTTTTTAAAATTTTTTTAGCTTGTGGGGAAGTTTTGTTAATAGTTGCTTTGTAGAATAGTTTGAAATTTGATACTAATAGGCACCTTTCTTTTCTATTCTCTTAACCCCCATTATTTCACTTGGAAAACTTGATCTTTTATTCTTCTAGATGAATCTCATTATAATTTTTTCTAGTACTTTAAAGTTTGATAATTTAATTAACATGGCACTAAATTAGTGATTGGGATATTATTGTCATCTTTGTAATTGCCATAAACTACTCATTAGAAATTAATTTTTTTCAGTAATTTGTTTCTGCAGAGTATTTTATACTTGTGCCTATGCAAATATGAATATATATGTGCTCAGTAGATATAATCCTGAATATTTTAATACATTGTAAAGTTACTTTATTTTTTTTCTTTTGGAGGCTGGGGTTAAGTGACTTGCCCAGGGTCACACAGCTAGGAAGTGTTAAGTGTCTGAGACCAGATTTGAACTCGGGTCCTCCTGAATTCAATTGCACCACCTAACTGCCCCAGTTTATTTTTTATTAATTAAAAAAAAAAAAAAAAAAACTTTTTCCCTCCTTTCCTGTTTTCCTCCTGTTCATTCTCAAAAATGTTTTGTTTCTGATTACCTCCACTTTAATCCACCTTCCCTTGTAGCTCCTTGTCTTCTGTTATCCCTTTTTCTTCTACTTTCCTGTGGAGTAAGATAGATTTCTATAACCAGCTTACTGTATATATAATTCCTTTGTTGAATAAATTTTAATGAGCAAAAGGTTCAAGTGCTTCTTTCCACTATGTGAGGGTTCTTAATTCTTTCCAAATTGTTAACAATATTGTAGCTCTTGATAAATCATATTTCTAAGATTTCTCCGAAATCATCTCTTCTATCATTTGTTACACTACAGTAATATTCCATTACATTCATTTAACAATTAGTCCAGTCATTACTCAACTATCTAAGACAAAGCTTCTTAAACTGTGGGTCATGACCAAACTGAATGGGGGAAAAGGGGAAGTATGTGTGAGAAAATTTTGCTAACAGTAAAAAATATTAGGTATTCTGCCAAGATTTAATTGTTTATGAAAAAGCACAGTCATCCCATTAGTATGCAAATTTGCATTTATCTTTAATAAATGGTAAAATGTATATGTATACAAAGAATTATTTTAAAATAAATTTCTTTATGTTTTATTATTAGTTAATATTTGACTTTTATACCTATTTTAGATACCTATACCCAAATCACATAAAAATTCCTCTGGCAAAAAGGAGTTCCCTGGTGGAAAAAGTCGTTATCTAAGACACAATGTTTCCCCTTTCCCCAATTATGAATCCATCTTTCATGACCAAAAAATTGGTTTTGCTTGTAACTTAAGTGTTCCCTCACCAGTATTATTCTTCCTGTTTTCCTCTGCTTCCCCCATCCCAATCCTGCTTTCTTCCTTTTTGTTTCATATATTTCTACACCAGACTATGTTTGATTCTTTACCTGTTCCAGACAAGTAAACTTTATCTCTACTTGTATACACAAGCACCCAGTTAATAAGAAAGAGCAAGAATCATCCCTTTCCTTCCTTTCTATAGTAATATGCTAGTCTTTTTAGGCTATCTTCCACTTAACTCTCTTCAGACCCTCAGAAAAGAACTAATCCACCCAAGTACTGTTTACCTTATTTAAATTAATCTTCGTTATTCTTTGATAACATTAATATTTTGAAGGAACACGTGTTTCTTTTTTCCACAGAATGTTAATACAACATCAACATTTAATTCTTTCTATTCGCTTAAATAAATTCAGCTTTTTTTCTCTGGACTTTTGTGTTATATTTAAAATTCTCATCAGTAAAACTTTGAAAGTCCCCTTATCCTAATTAAAAGCTTGTCTCTCTTCCCATCCTTGCAGGGTAAATTTTTTTTTTTTTAATAAAGTCTATCTGTATTTTCAAAACATGTATATCTCATTTTGCACATTAGATACAGTTGGAAGTTAAATACTATATTTTTATCATTCATTCTCTGCAGTTCTGACTGGTCATTTCTCTAGTTTTGAGTTTTTTTTAAAAATTGCTCTTCATGATCTATAAATTGTTTAATTCTTCTGATACTGCATTCTATCTTTTTATGCCAGTTTTCCCTGGTTTCTGAGAATGGCTAGTATTTATATAGAGTTTTCAGGTTTGCCATTTCTTTTTTTAAAATATCTTATTTTTTCCCCCAGTTTCATGTGAAACAATTTTTGACATTTCTTTTTAAAACTTTGAGTTCTAAATTCTCTCCTTTCCTCCCTCCCTCCCTTACTCTCCTCAATGAAAAGGCACATGTAAAATTTCCATAGAAGTCATGTTGTAAAAGAAAACATTTTCCCTCCCCCCCAAAAAAACTCAAGAAAAATAAAATTGAATTTTTTCCCCTTATTTTATCTGATTTTTTTCTTGTGCAGCATGATAAGTGTGGAAATACGTTTAGAAAAATTACACATATTTAACCTATTTTGGATTACTTGCTGTCTAGGTAAGGGGGATGGAGAGAGGATGAAAAATTTGGAATACAAGATTTTGCAGGGGTGAATGTTGAAAACTTTATTTGCATGTGTTTTGAAAAATAAAAAACTATTGTACAAAAAATAAAACTTAGAAAAGTGCTTCATCTATATTCAGACACACTCAGTTTGGGCATGGACACTATTTTTCATCACAAATCCTTTCAGAGTTGTGTATGATCATTGTATTGCTAAGATTAGCAAAGTTATTCACAGTTGATCATCTAATATTATTGTTGTTACTTTATACACAGTACATTTCACTTTCCATCAGCTCATGAAAATCTTCCCAGGGTTTTCTGAGAGCATCTTGCTCAATAGAATTCCATCGTAATCATTTACCACAATTTATTCAGCCGTTCCCCAATTGATGGACCCACCCCTAGATCCAGTTCCTTGTCCTGAGAAAAGAGCTGCTATAAATATTTTTTAATATATAGGTCTTTTTCCTTGGGATACATGTCTAGTAGCCATATTGTTGGATCAAAAGAGATGCAAATCTCTTGATTATTACTACTGCACTTAGAGTTATATACTATTATTATGTCCATTCTACTTATCAGAAAACTAAATCGAATAAGATTTGTAATTTGCTCTGATTCACGCAAACAGAAAGGTTTTGAGTCAGTATTTGAACTCAGTCTTCCAGAATCTTAAGTTCAGTGCCTTCTAAGCTCTATTAGTATTATTAATATGTCTCTGAAACCATTTTGCATCAACATGGTATTCTATTCTATGGAGAGCTTGGAATTTACTGACCTGTACTGCCATCTTATCATGATCTTTTCAGTTGTTTCTATTTTCATTTCTCTAATTATTTACTATTTGAAGCATTTTCTCACATGCCTTTTGCCACAGACTTTTTTAGGTTTAATAGTTTGTTTTACTCAAGATCAGGGGTTCTCAAAAGCGGCCTGCTGAGGACTTTTATTCGCTCCCCTGGGATAACCCAGCAAATGGGCTGAGGGGCGGAGACAGAGTGTGAGTTTTTGTTTTTACTATAGTCCGGCCCTCCAACAGTCTGAGGGACAGTGAACTGGCCCCCTATTTAAAAAGTTTGAGGACCACTGCTCGAGATTATTGTTCCAAATTTGTTGTCAACATTTTTGGTCTTATGTTAACAGATTAAGAGATAGGATGACGGAAATTTTGTCTCATTTGACCTGGTGGCAATTTTTTGGGAAGTTTAATTTTGATCATAATTATGTGGCTAAAAGTTCTAATATATTGCCTCATTTTAGTATGAAAATAACTCTGTACTCTTGAAGGATATATCAGCAGAGTACAAGCTTTGACAAGTCCAACCAAATTGGAAAGGCTTTGAGTCTGGGCAGTCAAAATGTGTTTCTGTTCTTGAAAAACTAAGCTACTTTAGAAAAACCAAAGATTGACAGTCAAGTTAATTTTTTTGTGTGGATGGGTGAAATCATATCAAAGTCGCTGCTGTCACTAAAGTAGATGTTTATAAAATGCTGTGGTAATAAAGGTAATATCCTATCCAATTAAATCATTGGCCTAATTTATGTGATAAACAGGAATTCTTCTAAAAGAATGTGAGGTTAGGTGACAGTGAAGGTCACAGAGCTAGTTAGTGTCAAATGTCTGAGGTCACATTTGAACCCAGGTCCTCCTGATTCCAGGGCAGGTGCCCTATCTACTGTGTCACCTAGTTGTCTCTAAAAGAATCTTATTTAAGAAATTTCATAAGAAATTTGACAAAAACTTCTGAGAAAACTAGAAAACAGTTATCATAGAGACTAGATTTTTAGACCAGTATCTTACACTGAATATATAGTAAGATAAGGTCAAAATGGGTACATGATTTAGACATAAAGAGTGATACCATTAGCATAGTAGAAGTGCAAGGAATAATTTACCTATTAGATCTGTGGAGAAAGAAAGAATTTATGACCAAATAAGAGACAGTTTCCTGAGATGTAAGATGATGATTTTGGTCATATGAGTTAGTTTCTGCACAAAAGAAATCAGTACAACTAAGATTAGAAGGAAAACATGAAATTGAGGAACAGCTTCATATCTATTTATTTATTTTTGATTACTTTTATAATTATAACATTTTTTTTTGACAGTACATATGCATAGGTAAATTTTTTTTTTTTTTACAACATTATCCCTTGTACTCCCTTCTGTTCTGAGTTTTTCCCTCCTTCCCTCCATCCCCTCCCCTAGATGGCATTCCCATACATATTAAATATCTTATAGTATATCCTAGGTACAGTATATATGTGCAGAACCGAATTTTGTTGTTGTTGCAAAGGAAGAATTGTATTCGGAAGGTAAAAATAATCTGGGAAGAAAAACAACAACAACAAAAATGCTCACAGTTTACACTCATCTCCCAGTGCTCCTTTTCTGGGTGTAGCTGATTCTGTCCATCATTGATCAATTGGAATTGGATTAGCTCTTCTCTATGTTGAAGATATCCACTTCCATCAGAATACAACCTCATACAGTGTCATTGTTGAAGTGTATAATGATCTCCTAGTTCTGCTCGGAGAAACAGTTTTATAGCAGATGTCTCTGATAAAGGCCTAATTTCTTAAATATATACAGAAGTGAGTCAAATGTATTCTCCATTTGATAAATGGTCAAACAGACATTTCCAGATGAAGAAATCAACTATCTATAATCATGAAAAAATTTTCTAAATCACTATTAATTAGAGAAAAGCAAATTAAAACAACTCTGAAGTACTACTTCACACTTATCAGATTGACTAATATAATAAAAAAAACACATGATAAATGTTGGAACAGATGTGGGAAAATTGAGATGCTATAATGTACTGTTGGATTTGTGAACTAATATAACTTTTCTGGAGAGCAATTTTGAGCTATGTCAAAGAGCAAACTTATATCCTTGGTGTAGGAATATCACTACTATAGGTTTGTATCCCAAAAAGATATAAAAAAAAATGGAAAAGGACCCATATGTATAAAAAAAATTTGTAGCAGCTCTTTTTGTAGTGGCAAAGAATTGGAAATTGAGGGAATGGCTATCAGTTAGATAATGACTTAGGAAGTTGTGGTATATGAATGTAAGGGAGTATGATTGTGCTATAAAAAATGATAAGTAAAAACCAAGAAACTGATGCAAAGTGAAGCAAATAGTACCAGGAGAACATTGTACACAGTAGCAGTCACAGTGGATGAGGATCAGCTGAGAATGACTTGAATCTTTTCAGCAATACAGTGTATCCAAAATAATTACAAAAGCCTCTTGATGAAAAATACTATCCACACCCAGAGAAAGAACTGATGAAATTCGAATGCAGATCGAACATACCATTTTAACTTTTTTTTTTTTTTTTTGGTAGTTTCTTCTCTTACAACATGACTAATGTATAAATGTTTTATATGATTGCACATATATAATTTATACCAAATAACTTGTCCTTTTGAGAGAGGTAGGAAATTTGAAACTCAATATTTTATTTTTTAAAATATATAGTTGTTTGTATGTGAAACTGGAAAAAATAATTCTATTTAAAAGAAAAGAAATGTTGAAGTTTATAATTTGAATGAGACTGATAAATGAAACACTAAAGAAAGGCTCAATTCATATTTTAGTCAGTTATTTAACTTCTATTTCTAGCAAAATTACTTGTCCTTTGTACCTCATCTGTAAAAGAGAACGTAGGAAGGGAAATGACTGAAATATAATGAAAGCAAGTAGAGGAAAGGGAGATAAGCAAAAGTTCTGGAAAAGCATATACTGATTTCACATTGATTTGTTCTATACCTTGAAGCATTTATTTCAATTTATTTTCATTTCAGCTTTGGCTAGATCACAGTTCAAGAAAGATGGAGGATTTAAAAATAATTGGAGCTTCGATGATACTGAAGAAAGTGAAGGAGATACAGAAAAAGAGTAAGGATATTTTTCTTTTTTTCTTCTATTTTAATAATAGCTTTTCATTTTTCCAAATTCATGCAAAGACAGTTTTTAATTATTCACCTTTGCAAAACCTTGTGTTCTAAATTCCCTCTTCCTTTCCCCTGCCCTCCCTTCCCCTAGAAAGCAAGCAATCTGCTATAGGTTAAACAGGTGCAATTTTTCTAAACATTTCCATATTTGTTATGCTGCATAAGAAAAATCAGATTCAAAGGGGAAAAAGAAAAGGGGTGGGGGAAGCTAACAAACAACAATGGTGAAAATACTATGCTTTGATCTACATTCTGTCTCCAACTTCTCTCTGGATGCAAATGGCTCTAATACAATTCTGTTGGAATTGCCTTGAATCAACCCATTGCTGAAAGAATATTTTTCTTAGATTTTTTTGAAAGATGAATTTTAAAAAATCTAATTTTGAGGTTTTTTTCCTATTAGAAGTCCCTCAAAAAAGTTTTCCTTTGATTAAACATACAATTCATCAGACATGTCCTGCTCATAAAATAACTTCAGTTTTTATAATAAGAGATTGATTGTCCTTTTGGAGACTTTTATGTCGGACATGAAGAGTGAGGGAAGTTGTAGGTAATGATTAAAATACAAAACAAAAAGTAATAAAGAGAAGGAAAAAGAACTTTAGTGATTTTTTTTTTTAATGCACAGAAGAGAACTGAAGTTCAAAAGAAAATCTGGGCAGTTTTATTATTAATGTTACATGAAATAATTATTATTATTTTTTTATTATATATATATATATATATATATATATATATATATATATATATATATATATATATATATATATATATATATATATATATTTATAATATTATCCCTTGTATTCATTTTTCCAAATTACCCCCCCTCCCTCTATTCCCTCCCCCCGACGACAGGCAATACCATACATTTTACATGTGTTACAATATAGTCTAGGTACAATACATGTGTGCGAATATCATTTTCTTGTTGCACAATAAACATTAGAATCCGAAGGTACATGCAACCTGGGCAGACAGATATTAGTGCTAACAATTTTCATTCCCCTCCCAGTGTTTCTTCTCTGGGTGTAGCTACCTCTGTCCATCATTGATCAACTGGAAGTGAGTTGGATCTTCTTTATGTTGAAGATTTCCACTTCCATCAGAATACATCCTCATACAGTATTGTTGTTGAAGTGTACAGTGATCTTCTGGTTCTGCTCATTTCACTCAGCATCAGTTGATTTAAGTCTCTCCAGGCCTCTCTATATTCCTCCTGCTGGTCGTTTCTTACCGAGCAATAATATTCCATAACCTTCATATACCACAATTTACCCAACCATTCTCCAACTGATGGACATCCATGCAATAATTGTTTTAAAATTATAAGTAGCAGAAGTTGGCAGTTTTCACATAATATTCTCTTTTTATATTGACTTTCTCATGTGAAAAAATAACTCAAACACATTGTCTTTGACTACATTTTTATTTCAGATGTGTGCTTTCACTAATAAAAATTAGTCTAAAGTTAAGCCTCAGTTGAGGAATCTTGAATTAAAAAGCTTTTCAGTTTATTCTAAGGCCAATTTTGTTTTTATAAGTTGTTTTTAATGCTAAAGTTACATGAAGAAATGTTTCTTTTTTAAAATTCAAAAGTCAAATAACAAAAAAAAAGGGCCTTTAGTTACAGTATAATAGAAAATGTACATCATGATAACTGGAAATTTTTTTTTTCCTTAATCACATTTAAGCACATGAAGAAAAAAAGCATCTTTTTGGAGTATGTTGCTACTAAGAGTCCCATTTCAAAAAAGATTTTATTTTTTATATAAGGTAATATCTTTTCATATGAGGCACTTTTAGTAGTAACAGGATCACAAAAACAATTGTGAGAGAAATACTGAGTTAAGGATGTGTAGAGAAAAGATATTAAAGTGACCAAAATAACCCATTTCTCGTCATTTAATTTTTGTCTGTGACAAGGGATTTTAAGATTGATATCTGAGGAATCCTCACACTGTATGTTATTTCATTGTAACATGAAGATTTTGATTCCTACGATGAGCTGGAGGCAAGTCATTTTTGCAGCAGAGATCTTACCTTGGAGCTATAGAATGAGAACCTTTTAGGAAGTCATTTAAAAACCTCGTTTTATTGAACTATCATTTAAACAGAATATACAGATAGAGTATTGGCTTAACTGTGGTACTTCCATGTCAAATCTGACATTAGTCAAGTCACTTTGCCTCTTTTGGAGATGCATTTTACTTGCCATGTCATTTGAGGCATTTGAACTAGATGAACTCTAGAAGGCTTTTCATCTATAGGTGCTAATAGTTCTATACAGTATTTTTGGACATGCCTCTTTTATGAGAATGAGGTAATTATTAAGAAACAATTCACACCGGGAATTAATTTGAAAAAATTTTCACATTCATTTAAATCTTATATGCTCTGTGGTGGAACAAAGCTTTGCTTGTAGATTGAGAGCTCTGTGATATTGGTCATTTCACTTTTCCTCTCTCATTTTACTCATAAAATGAGTGATTGGAGAAGACAGCCTTTGAAAGTCCCTTTCAGCTCCAAATCTGTGACTAACTCTGATGCCTTTCTGCAATGTGGAAGACTTGGACATACTGGCTATGGTTCATGACTTCTCCTTGAGAACTAGCCCAACTAGTGACAGGAGATGCTAATTATCAGTAGTCTGACCTCTTAGTGATTATTTGACTATTTTGACTGTAGCAAGTCCTGAAGCAAATAAAAATTTTATGATGACCCTTAGTCCTAATCATTCCTCTACTCATATAGTGGCAGTACCATAAAAAGGGAGAAATGGGTGCTAAGACTTGTACTTTGTAAATGTCTATACACATATACTCTAGGTACTCTATAAATTTGAGATTCTAGCATCAGAAAACCTGCTTTTGATGTTTAGCTCTGTGACTTTGGGCAAGTCATTTAAAACCATTTCCCCATTTTCCTTATCATCACCTTCAGGCTCTGAATTACGGGGCTCTCAAGGCCTTTTTGACTTTTAGGTATATGATACCACATGATTCTTCAACCTTTTTGTGGAGATAATGGTAGAGTAACTGTTTCTTCACATTAACCTTTACTTTTTTTTTTTTTTTTGCTGTAAGTGAGAAAAGAACAATGGAGCAGCTAAATGGAAGAATGGTCCACAGTTTCATCTTGGAGAGGAGATAAGGGAATTGCAAAAAAAAAAAAATAAAAAGAAACTTCCATTGAATGGGACACATACTTTATTACCCAGGGAATCCACAACAAATTCAGATAACTTGGGGAAGAATGGTGAAAACTATATTGCAGAACATGGTTTAGGAATAAGACACAAAGTTCTAAAGAATAGTAGATAGCAGAGAATTGTCACATTAATCTGACATCAGTACTAAAATAATGATCAGGAGGTACAGGAAATGGTGATCAAAAAAAAAAAAAAATCTTCATTCCCCAAAATGATATCAGTTGTATTTTATACATTAGAAGTGATTGATGGCTCATGTGGGAATTTATATTTGAATCAGCTGCCAGGGTTGTAATTCATAGCATCGATTTGTTAGATCAAAAACCAGCATACTACAATATGAAGACCACTGGCTCTAGAGTTGGACACAGAGTCAGATTCTATTTGTCAACAGTAGCCTACAATTTGACATATCTAGTTACAAATGCAATACAGGTTAAGATATAGACTCACTGGAGACAGTTAAAGAAAAAAAGTAAAAATTTGACATCTATCTGATAATAAGGGAAATGCAACATGGGGTTTATGGGATCTTAAAGAGAAAAGGAGTTCTGATTGATAAAAATGTACAGAAGAAATTTCTAGGTATTATTGTAGATGAGTAGAATAGATAAAGGGGAATACTGTGAAATAAGAAAGATCGTGGATAACTGGATCGTGAAAGGCCTTGAATAACAAACAGTCATTCTTTGTTGGATATATGATGGGTGAGTCAATAACCTAAAGATTTGAGGTTTTTCATTGGGGAAATGAGAAGACTTAGACCCATTGTTCTTTGATACTGGCTTCCATGCTTTCCTCAGGTACTTCATTTCCCTGTTCTGGACATTTTCACTAGCTTTTCTCTATGCCTAGAAAGCTTTCCCTCTTCATCACAGACATTTCTTCATTTCTCAACTGTCTCTATGTTCATTTTGAACATCTTTGCACTAGTTTTGTGAAGACAGACTTTCAAAATTTGTTATCCTCATTACAGAATATAGCGCCTGATGTATAATAGTTGCTTAATAAATATTATTGATTGAATTAATGAGGACATATAAAGTATATGTTGATTAAAAAATAAGTATGTTATCACTTTTGAGGTTGTACAATGTAAGCAAAAGTAAAACTATTTCCCAGTATAAAAATTACCAACCAAACAGTAAACATTTATTAATCTACTACAAAGGTAACAAACAAGCCAGTATAATACTATACTCATACTCATATACTCATCTACAATCAAAACAGATTAAAATGTAATTGGGAAAATAATTTAAAATATAGTAAAACAGATCGTATTAATATGTGGTTTTATGAGTCAAAATGCAGCTCTCAAGTATGCTTGTTTATGGTTTAAGAGCCCCTCTTTTTGTTTGAATTTCATACTACTGATCTATTTATTACATGCTAGGGTATTCTGAGTGCTGGAGATGACTACTGTTACCCCTATTGCTACCTCTTTTTCTTTCTTCCTTTTTTCCCCCTCCCCTTTCTCACCTCTTCCGTTGATCTAGTACTAGAAAGTAGGTGCTGTTATCCTTACTTTATAGAGGAGGAAACTGAGGCAGATATTATTTACCTAGAGTTACACAGCTAAGTATTTGGGACCAGATTTGAATTCTGGTCTTCCTAACTGCCAAGTCTAATATTCTGTCCATTGCACTGTTTAGTTTCCTATAAATTCAAATAAATAGTAAAAAATAAACATAAATAGTTATTGATCTTAAGTGCTTTAAAAAAAAGATTTTATTCCATTGACAAAATTTTATTTGGTCATTCCCAGATCCTTCTTCCCACTTCATCCCAAGGAAAAAAAAAATAGAAAAATGAAACTTTGATAACAAATACATATAGACAAACAAAACAGATTCTGATATATCTTATTCTGTGTCTTCACTATATCACTTCTCTGTTAGGAGATAAATATCATATTTTATAATCAGCCCTTTGGAAATGATCATTGGTCATTGTTATCTTCTAACATTTTGAAGTTCAGGAGAACTTCAATTGTTTTTACAGTTATTCTTTATCCACTATTTTATGAGTATTATTTGTATTCTTATGCCTTAATTATTCAATCACTGGGCATTCAATTTCTTTAAGTATTTGAGCATAATAATAATAAGATTTATTTCTTTATCATTTAAATTTTAAAATATTTGCCACATTTTTATACATAGGGGCTTTTCTTTTGAATACTTTGAGGGTTAGGTCTGTCAGTGGCATTGATGGGTCAAAGAATATTCACAATATAGTAGTAAATTTTAGGGCAGAGTTTCAAATTTATTTAATGCCTGTACCAATGCACAGTTCCATCAAAAATATATTAATATGCCTTTTTTTCCCAAAAGGGGTTTGTATTATAACCAAGGAGACAACATGTACATATAAATTGATATATTGATGTACATTCAGAGGTGATATATAAAATAACCATAGAAGAGAAGGTACCATAACTAGCTGGAGACATTTGGGAGAGTTTCCTACTGAAAGTGGTACTTGAATTGAATCTTTAACTAAAAGAGTGATTGAGATGAGAAATAATATTGCTGTAGATATTAAGAACAGTTATGCAGGTCAATATTACAGCCATGGATTATGTGGAACAGATAACAGATAAGAATACTAGAAAGACTAGAGAAAGCCAAAATGTGGAAAGTTAATTTTTTTAAAAATAAATTTTTCTTGATAATCTTTAACTTTCCAGAATTTCTCCCATTATTCTTTCCCTGGTTCTTGTAGCATCATAATTATCCCCAGTATCTTTTCTTTAAATCCTATTATATGATAGATTGTGGGGGATTTTTTAATTGAGGAAGAGCCAATACAATTGATTAATTCATAGGAAAAGCCCCCCCAAATCTTTCTGCCAAAGGAAAGTCAGGAACTATATGAGCAAAACTATAAAATACTTTCCACACAAAGTTAGATCTAAAGAATTAGAAAAATATCAAGTGTTGTTATTAGATAGGTCTACTGAATATAATAAAGATGACAGTATTATCTACACTAATCTATTTATTTAGTGCTATACCAATTAAACTCCTAAGAAACTTTTACTGACCTAAAAAAAAAAAATAAATAAAATTCCTCTAGAATAACAAAAGGTCAAGAATTTTAAGGAAAATAGTGAAAAAAAAAAAATCAGATGAAGGTGGCCTAGCTGTACCACATCTAAAACTATATTATAAAGCAGCAGTCATCAAAACCATTTAGTACTGGCTAAGAAAAAGAGTAGTTGATCAGTGGAATAAGTTAGGTTCCCAGGACAAAAAAATAGTCAATAACTATAGCAATCTAGTGTTTGACAAACCCAAAGACCCCAGCTTTTGGGTTAAGAATTCAGTACTTGACAAAATCTGCTGGGAAAATTGGAAACTAGTATGGAAGAAATTAGGGCTTGACCCCTATCTAACTTTACGTACCAACCTAAGATCTAAATGGGTTCATGATTTAGACATAAAGAGTGATACTATAAGCAAATTAGAGGAACATAGGATAGTTCACCTCTCAGATCTGTGGAGAAGGAAGGCATTTGTGTCCAAAACTGGAATTGAACACCATATAGATAATGTTGATTATATTAAGTTAAAAAGTTTTTGTACAAACAAAAACTAATTCAGACAAGATCTGAAGGGAAGCAATTAATTGGGAAATCATTTTTACATTTAAGGGTTCTGATAAAGGCCTCATTTCTAAAATTTTTAGAGAATTGACTGAAATTTATAGAATTTAAGAATATGAGCCATTCTCCAATTGATAAATGGTCAAAGGATATGAACAGATAATTTTCAGATGAAAAAATTGAAATTTCTAGTCATATAAAAGGTGCTTCAAATCACTATTGATCAGAGAAAGCTTTTTTTTTTTTTTTTAATAGCTTTTTATTTACAAGATATATTCATGGATAATTTTTCAGCATTGACAATTGCAAAACATTTTGTTCCAAATTTTCCCCTCCTTATACTCCCCCCTCCCCCCCCCATGGCAGGTAGACTAGTACATGTTAAATATGTTAAAGTATATGCTTCACAAGAAGAATCGGACTTGGAAATAGAGTACAATTAACCTGTGAAGGAAATCAAAAATCCAGGCAGACAAAAATAGAGGAATTGGGAATTCTATGTAGTGCTTCACACTCATTTCCCAGAGTTCTTTCACTGGGTGTTGCTGGTTCAATTCATTACTGCTCTATTGGAACTGATTTGATTTATCTCATTGTTGAATAGGACCATGGCCATCAGAATTGATCATCATATGGTATTGTTGTTGAAGTGTATAATGTATTCATAATTCCACCAACAAAGTATCAGTGCCCCAGTTTTCCCACATCCCCTCCAACATTCCACATTATCTTTCTCTGTCATTCTAGCCTAGCTGACAGATGTGTAGTGGTATTTCAGAGTTTGTCTTAATTTGCATTTCTCTCATCAGAGAACTCAGATAGGAAATGATAATGACAAATGTGGGAGGGGATGTGGAAAAACTGGGACACTGATACATTGTTGGTGAAACTGTGAAGGAATCTAACCATTCCGGACAGCAATTTGGAACTATGCTGAAAACATTATCAAATTGTGCATAGCCTTTGACCCAGCAGTGTTACTACTGGGCTTATATCTCAAAAAATCTTAAAGCAGGGAAAGGGATCCATCATGTGCAAAAATGTTTGTGGCAGCCCTCTTTGTAGTGACTAGAAACTGGAAATTGAATGAATGCCCATCAATTAGGAATGGCTCAGTAAATTATAATATATGAATGTTATGGAATATTATTATTCTATAAGAAATGATCAGCAGGATGATTTCATAGAGGATTGGAGAGACATAGATGAATTGATGCTAAGTGAAATGAGCAGGACCAGGAGATCATTATAAACAACAAGAAGACTATATGGTGATCAATTCTGATGGATGTGGCTCTCTTCAACAGTAAAATGATTCAAATCAGTTCCAGTTGTTCAGTAATGAAGAGAGTAATCTACATCCAGAAAGAGGAGTGTGGAAAATGAGTGTGGACCACAATATAGCACCATAGAGCACTCCATTTTTGTTTTCCTTCTCAATTTTTTTTCTTTCTAGATCTGAATTGTATAGCAAGATAACTGTATAAATATGTATACATATACTGGATCTAACATTTTAATATATTTAACATGTATTGGACTACCTGCCATCTAGGGAGGGGGTGGGGGGAAGGAAGGGAAAATTTGGAACAGAAGGTTTTGCAACGGTCAATGTTGAAAAATTACCCATGCATATGTTTTGTAAATAAAAAGTATAATAATAATAAAAGATAATTTGCCAGCTTTAAAAAAGCCCCTCAAAGTGTGTAATGAATAGCTTTTGGGACCTCCCACCTCCACAAAAGGAGAGTGAATTGGAAGAGCATCTTCTCATCTCTTCATTCAAATTTGCATTATCTTTATAATTTTGTTAAATTAATCTTAGATAGTGGGGGTGTTCTTTTCATTTAAATTGTTTATATTTTGCTCCTTTGATAAAATTAATTATGTATATTTGTGATAATGGGCATTCTTGTTTCACTTGTAATCCTATTGGGAAAATTTATAGCTTATCCCTAATACAGGTAACATGT
Source organism: Sminthopsis crassicaudata (assembly GCF_048593235.1). Classification (NCBI taxonomy): domain Eukaryota; kingdom Metazoa; phylum Chordata; class Mammalia; order Dasyuromorphia; family Dasyuridae; genus Sminthopsis; species Sminthopsis crassicaudata. The sequence goes on along the minus strand of NC_133620.1, from coordinate 238,002,015 downwards.
ATCATTTGTTACAGCACATGGTCTTTTACATTCATGTGGAACAATTTGTTGAGCCATTTCCCAATCAGTGAACATGTACTTTGTTTCTTATTCTTTACTATCACATAAAGTGTCACATATCTTGATATATGTGGGGGGTTTCTTGTTTGGAATTTGAATTTGAATGAAGTGTAAACTCAAAAATGAAATATATTGTTCAAATTATATAGATATTTCATTTTTACTTACATAATTGCAAATTGCTTTCCAAAATATATTTCAGAGCTCCATTAATAGTGTATTTTCCCATCTTTCTGTAACCTCTCCAACTTTGGTTATTTGTCATTTTTTGTTATCTTTGCTCATTTGAGTTGAACCCTCGGGTTTGTTTTGATTTTTCTCATATTATTAGTGGCTAGTGTGGCATTCTTTTATGTAATTTTGATATATAGAAATGATGATGATTTATATGAGTATATTTTGTATCTTGTTACTTTGCTAATTTCTCTTAATTGTTTGTGTGCTTTTATTATTTTGGAAATGGTTGTTGTGTTTGTATTTCTGTGTGTCTCAGTGTAGTTTATATGGTTTAGATACTGATAATCCATATCAAGGAACTTTTAAAATTTCATGTAATTGAAGCTTTCCTTATATAGTTGATTTGAGTATTTATAATAAGCAGAATAATTGTTATTCACAGTTATTCTTCAAATAGTATTGCTAATACTGTATACATGATTCTGCTCATTTCACTCTTCATTTTTTTATGTAATTACAGATTTTTCTAAAATCAGCTTGCTCTTCATTTCTTACAGCACATTGATCTTTAATATTTAATATTAAGGCTAATATCTTGTGGAATGTGATGTGAGAAGTTGGTTTAAACATAATTTCTGCCATAATACTTCCCCCCCCCCCCCAGCATTCTTTTAAAAATCATATGCTTTTTTTTTTTTTTTTTTTTTTTTGCCTCCTAAATGATTTATGTTTTTGAGAGAGTTTTACATAAAGTACCCAGGTGCTAGGTTGTGAGAAAGTAGTTTGCAATATGAAAAACTTCCCATAAGACATTTATCGAAGTCACAAAGGATACCTATTAATATGAAACAGTTAATGAGCTAAATCAAATATAATTAAGTAAGGCCTAATCATATATAATTAAGCAGGATGTTTCCTGTCAGAGGGAAGAGTGAGCAGAAAGTAAGGGTAGGGTGAGGTGTAGGGAATTAGAGAGGAACTAGGGAGGGGTTTAATTAAGAGATTTATTATATGCCTGTGAAACCTGGGTAGTATACCAGTGTCATGCCAGGAAACAGGAATATTGAGATTTCTACCATCGTTATGTTACAGTCTATGTCTTGTAATTGAATTAATGTTTATTTCATGACTTTGTACAGTTAAACATTTGGACAATTTATTACTAATATTAGTTGACTCATCCTTTCAGTTTAATGCAGTTTCTTTGTTTATTTCCTCTCCTTTTTATTTTTGAATGTTTGTTTTTGCTTTGTCAGAATGATTATAACTATGGCATTTAAAAAAAGATTTACTTGATGCATAATTATTTTTTTACCCCTTCAATTTTATGTATGTCTTTATTTTTTAATGTATTTTTGGTAAGCTGCAGTAGGTGTAGGGTTTTGTTTTCTCATCTAATCTTGTCAATTTTTTCATTTCATTGGATTAATTTATTCACCTTTAAAGTTAGATATTAGGTTTGAATTTTCCTCTTTATTTTTAATGATATATATTTTCTTCCTTTTCACAGTATTGGGTCTATACAGTTACTTTAATCCTTTGTCCTGTACCACTGGCTTTCTTCCAGTCACCCTCTTACCACCCCCACTTATTTGTTATCCCTTATTCTTTGGAATTTTGCTTATTATTTTCTTATTTTTATCATTCTTCCTTCCTCCTTTCCCCTCTCAATTAAAATAGATTTCCTTTTTAACTGGTCCTATTAATTAGTTTGTTAAATTTTTTGGTACCTATTTCCAGAGAAGATTGTTCTCACTGTCTTCATTATTTAGCTTCTTTTAAAACTTTAATTCTCTGGTCAAGACTCCTATAATTATCTGTTTTCTATTTTCTGTATTCCCCATGGAATCAGAAACTCCTAGATATTTATTTTGTACTTTCTCTTAAGCAGTTTCTGCCTATGCCTTGTAAAGTTTGCCTCATCGATTTTCCTTTTCTATTGTACTTCATTTCTAGAACAAAGATAATTCTTGCTTGTAACTGGACACTATATCTTGGTAGAATCTCTACTCTTCCACTCTGACCCCCTGATTATAAAAGGCCAGGTATAGATCAGAAATCTCTGTCCTCCCCCAGTTGCTTTTTTTTTCCCCACCTTAAAATTTTCTCCTTGTGTCCTTGTCTTCTCACTCCAGTTGCCCCCAGGAATTCCATCATAGTTAACATAAGTTTTTTCTAGCTTCAATCACAAACCAATCTCCTTTACCCTTTGTTGTTGTTATTCAGTCATTTCTGTTGTGTTTCACTCTCCATTACTCTATGGGTTGGTTTGTTTGTTGTTTGTTTTGACTTAACCATTTGACATAAATATCTTTTTTTTTTTTTTTTTTTTTAATTTCTGTTAATTAAAAAAAAATAGATAAAAGAAAGACAAAAAAGGAAAATAAAACAGAACATTGTCATATGCCCAGCAAAACAGCAGGGAGGATTCATAATATATAACAAATTACCAGTTCAAGAAAGGATATATGAGAAATTATGTACTTGAGTGTTCATCTTTTCTCTGCTTCCTTGTATGTTAATTTTTTTGTTCTGTGCTATGCATTTCTTCCCCCCCCCCCATCCCCTTCCTCCTTTCCTTAAGCAGGCTATAGTTAAGCACACACACACACTGCACAGCCCCCTTAAAGAGGAGACCCCAAAACTCTAAAAATACTTGAAGGAGAAAATCTTCAACCCTGCCTCAGTGAGAAACTGTCCCAGGGAATCAGATAAAGTGGTTTTACCTAGGTGGGGCTGGTTGAGTCCTGAGCTAAAGAATTCCAACCCTATTTAAATGAACATCTTATATTCAGTTCAACTCAAGCTAAACACAGCCCCATCAAGAGGAACCTCCAGCTTGTAGCCTAGGCTTATGATTCAATCTTAAACCCTCTCTTTGCAGAGATTCCAAACATTCCAGCTATGCCATCCATACTTGCTATGCCAAAGAGCCTCTGTCCACTGGAATATTCTTTTCTAGTGTCACCTTCTCTTTTAATGAGACTTTTATGCCTCTTTGTAAGGATTTCTAAACCTTACTTCCCAATTCCTATCATTAAACCTCTTCTCAATCTAGGTTTTCTGGTCTGTAAATTACAGAGAATCTCTGCGCTGCCAGAAGGGAGTCCCCAAAACTCCCTATCCTTGCACTGAATCTTAAGGAGGTGTAGGGGAGCCAAACCTCTCCATTTGGTTCCCTAAACCCCGAACCTGCTACTAGACTTTATCATTTGTTTCCCTGACTGAACAGAGCCCTGAAAAACTAGACATCTTAATTGGAGACCAAACAGAATCCCAAAACTCTCCACACTCAGAACCACTGTTTTGAGCTGTTGGATCAGTATTCTCCCAGAGAGAATAACTGTGTTCTCTGACAAAAGGCCTTCTTTTGTCACATTCTATTCCTAGAGATAGTGGGACTGGGAAATCCTGAAACTCTGAACAAGATAAAATACTTTTTTTTTTTTTTCTTTCCCTATTCTGTAGTGAATCTAGACAAAGATGCTGCAAGAATTTGGGAAAACGAAAAGCTTTTACCTGTTCACAATCTAGAAACACCTGCTTCTAAAAATCCTTCCTTGACCAGAGATATTTGACTTGCTTAAGATGCTTAGGTTTTGCTGGAAGGGAATCAAACTCCCTCTTCCAGAGACTAAAGGACCTTCCTTTGCATTTTAAGGCACTCCTAAACTTTTTCTCCCACTGACCTGAATCCTAGGCTTTTAAGGTTTTTTAGGATTCTACTTTTAAAGCCCTGCCCTCAAGCAGGAACACAAGAGGAAGTGTCTCTTTAAGAAAGCTTTCCTGGAAATTGGAGTGAAAGGGCTAAACTCTAGGCTACTTTACTATAGACAAAGAATCTTTTTCCTCCTAGCATTTTATACTTTTCTTTGATATTCTGTATTGTTAGATGGGCTATCAGCATTCTTAAAGGCACTGATGCATTTCCTGCAAAACAGCCCTATTCCTAAATGTCCTCATTTCCACCCTAGAGGACACCCCACTTTTAATCTGCTCCTCAGATCTCTTTTCTCTAGACTTCAAACTTTGGATTTTCAACTGCCCTTCAGCCGGGAGACCTTGGGATGATTAATCAGGACAAACACCCCTTACATCCCCTGTTGCGGTTTTCAGACCCCACACCTCACCCCTCACCTCCTGGCATGAACTCGCCAAAATCTCTGACCCTTGCCAGCTAGAAGCAGTTACATGAAAAAGAGATCTTTGCCCCATTATCTCAAATACATTTGGAGATGACTGCTTGAGGTGGGGAATGAAGAGGGGACCCAAACTCTTTAAAATCCTTGTAGGAGAAAATCTTCTACCCTGCCTCCGGGAGAGACTGCCCCAGGGAATCAGATAAAGTGTGTACATAAGTGGGGCTGGTTGGGTCCTGAGCTAAAGAATTCCAACCCATTTCAAATGAAGATCTTCTATTCAATTCAACTCAAACTGTACCCAGCCTCATCAAGAGCAACCCCCAGCTTGTAGACAAGGTTTATAAAGAGCCAATCTAAAACCATCTCTTTGCAGAGGTTCCAAACATGCCAGCTATGCTATGTTTGCTATGCCAAGGAGCCTCTGTCACTGGAATATTCTTTTCCAGTGTCACCCTCTCTTTGCCCTCACATTTCCCTAACGAGACTTTATGCGTCTCTGTCAGGATTTCTAACCTTACTTCCCAATTTCTATAATTAAACCTCTTTTATCAATCTAGGTTTTCGGGTCTATAAATTCCTTTACAGAGAATCTCTGCACCACCAAAAGGGACTCCCTTACCCCTTCCGCTGAATCCCAAGGGGGTACAGGAGAGCCAAACCTCTCCATTTGGTTCCTTGAACCTAGAACCTGCCACTACAACTTATCACCTTCACCTTCTCTCTCTCTCTCTCTCTCTCTCTCTCTCTCTCTCTCTCTCTCTCTCTCTCTCTCTCTCTCTCTCTCTCTCCACACACACACACCCATCCATATTTACATATACCTATATATACACAGACCAACTTAACTTTTCTACTTTACTCTGCTCTTAATTAATGGGGTGTGTGGATAGTACTTCTAGCTTTACTTTAGCTCTCCTCTTTGACCTGGAATCCCAAATCAAAAGCTCCACCCTTTTGCAAGTGCCAGTCCTACTACTTCTCTACACTCACAGAGTGGCTGGTTCTTTCTCACCCAGAGCTGCCTCTCTTTGGCACAATTAGAGCTGGTGTTCCTAATTAGCCAAAGTTCAGTCTTCCTTCTGACCCCTGAGTCTGCATACAATCTGGGAGGTGAAAGGTGCTGAGTTTCCAGCCAAATCCAGCTAGCTCCAGAGCTCCCCATTTGATCTTTGGAGGTAGCCTGGAGGTGTTTGCGTTTCACACTGGTCAATCTCAGTACTCTGGTTTTTCTTTGGATCTTTTTGGGTTGTACCCTTTTCTTGATTTTCATTTGTCTGTGTTCATTCTGAGGTACAAATTTGTTCTGTTTGTGGGAGAATCCTGGAGAGCATCAAATTTACATTACATTTACATAAAATTATAGAATTCTTTGCCATTTTCTTCTCCAATTCATATTACAGATGAGAAACTGAGGCAAGTAGGGTTAAGTGACTTGTCCAGGTCACATAGCTAGTAAGTGTCTAAGGCTAGATTTGAATTCGGGAAGATGAATCTTGATTCCTGATGCCAAGCCTATTGCCCTATCCATTGGGGGTCACTTAGCTGCAGCCTCCCCCTTCCTATTTACCCTTGGAGAGAAGAATTCATCAATGGAAATCCTTCTTACCACCAAAGCAAGAATTTCCCTCTCTATTCCCATTTTTAGTCTTCCCTCCTTATCTGTTCTTTTGTAGGTTCTTGTCTCTGAGAAAATGAGAGTAACCTTACCCTCACTTTCAGTCCTTGATTTGCCTAGTGCATATTATTATAGTCTCTCTGTCTCCTTGCTCTTTAATCTCCCTCCTTTTCATTTTGTAATGTAGTCCCACAAAACCTTGATTCACTTATAGTTAGGCATAGTATTGTCAAATTCTGTTCAAAAATCCTCAAATTAGCCTCTTTTTTTTTTTTTGTTACCTCTACTTTAATTCCACCCTCATCAGTCAGTCTCCATGTGTACATTTAGAAAGACTTTTCTTACTAGTTCTATTTTCACTCTATTGCTGTTGATATTCATAGCTTCTGCATTTCTATTGTCTGAGGTATTCAAGAAGCAAATCATTTCTTAAGTCTGCTTTTCTTTTTCTAGAGTATTTCAAATGCGGCATTATAATTGAAAGTCTGTGCTTTCCTCTCCCCCATTATAGTTCTGCCCAGATTTGCTGTTGGTAGGTCATCCTGGCCTGTGTAGCTCTTTGAATACATTATTCCTTCCTGTATTTTTTTGGTGTGAATAGAAGTCTGTGTTATTCAAAATACCTTTCTTTTTTTTAATGTGAATTTGTTTCTAAAATGGATTGTTGAATTTAACCACTATGTATTTTGAGTTTGCAGTCTTGGTTTTGGTTTGGGGGGGAGTTGTTTTGTTTTTTCCTGGAGACTACTTATGAATTCTTTGATATGTTGTTTTCTGTGTTTATACATTCTGGTCAATTACTTTTTACATCATGAAATTCTGCTTTTTTTTCTTTCTTATATTCTTCTGAAGAGATCTGTGGTCTTTAGGTTGTCTCTACATTTCCTCTTAAGAGATCAGTATGTTTTGCCTCCATAGTAAAAACATTTTCTTTTAATATGCTTGTTTCTTCTGTCTCTTCTAGGTTGTCCTTCATATTTATATTCCCTTATCCTTCGTTCTCTTCTATTGCAGTTACCAGTTTTTCTGTTTTACTTGTTATTTTTGCTGTGCAGAGCTTAAATACTACTTTTATAGTTTTCGTTTATCTTTTGAACCAGTCAGGAACAGCTTGTTATGATTTCATGTTCTCACATTTGCAGAGACCTCTGTCTTATTGTTTAAGTTGGGAAGGATCCCAAAAGGTTGGGTTCACAGAACAGTGTCTTGAGGTGTCTCAAAAGAATTTACAGGCTTGAATCCATTTCCAAGTCAAGGGGTAAAAAAGTTCATTATAATTGTAATGCCAATTGAAGCAGTTTAAATTCCAAGAGAATTTAGCAAAAAAACTGGAGACAAATTTATCCAGTACATATTATTGATATGCTAATTTTATGTACCAGAGGTACAACTAGAATTTGGTTATCACTGACCAGCAGACCTAGGACTACCCTAAAGCCAGAAGACTTTTAGAATCATTGACAGACAACATTGTTAGAACAATAACATTCTTACATCAGAGGGCCTCAGGATCAGATTCCAAAGTCAGAAGATGTAAAATCGCTGATGGACTGTTAGAACAGAAGCCCCCCTAAGGCCAAGGGACCTTTAAATTATTATTATCTCCCTACATGCTATATTACATTATTATCAAATCTTGGATCATCCCCTCCCCCCCCTTTTTTTTTTCTTTTTTAATTTATTGAATAAAACAAGCATTTCCATAACATAATTAATAAAAAAAATTGGTTAATTTTCTTTTGTATTATTGATTCATGGATGCCTTGTGTGGGATAGGGCTAGACCCCCTTCCCCAAATTAACTAATTAACAATGTCTTCAGGTACAAAAAGAAAGTATTTATTTAGTCAATGCAGGGAGAGGCCCAGAACACCCAGGAGCATTTCAGCTCTCAACATGTGCCTGATCTGACAAGCCAGAAACAAGAAAGCTGATTAAAAACAAAAGATCCAAGCCTTTTCATTGGATAGATAAAAAGGAAGTAACCATCATTGACCAATGGTCATCAATGTTGTTTGCTTCCTGTGGATCATGTCACTTCCTATAGCTGATTTAGGGTCTGACCTTTGGAGACTTAGGCCTAGAGATCAGGTGACTTCCTGCAACCTGGGTCCCAAGGCTCCATCTTCTGGCTCTGTAGACCTCTGAGAATAGGGATCATGTGATTTAGGCCAAGTCTCAGACTTTTTTGAGAAAACTTCACCCCATCACATTTAGTTCCCCCTCTTTTTCATACATTTGAAGATTTCTCACACCAATCCTGATATATTTCTTCCACTGGGACATCTTTGTTACCTAGGCCTTCAAGCTAGTTGCTCTCTCCAGTTGTCTTCTACCATTTAGAACTAATACTCACACATCAATGGAAGTTTTCAGTAACCACTTGAGCTAAGAAATCTTGAACTATTCTAATGACTTTAGTGCATATTGCTTCTTAAAGCATTGAGCAGGAATCAGAGATTCTGCTTCCACCAAGTCCTATCTGTCTTGGAAAACTAGTTATCACAGACCAACAGATTGGTATGTGGCAGCCAGTTATCCATAGAACTATAACACTAGAGGCCTAGTGGCCTCAGGACCGTAGTCATATCATTCCAAGCAGTCTAGACCCAGATTCATTTGGGACAAAGGGACAGAGATCTCATCTTCTGGAGCTGCTTCGGGATGACAAGGGGCGATAGAGTTGGCCCTACCCAGTGGGGTCCAGACAACAGGGGAGACAAGTTGTTAGGTGCTAAGTCAGTTGTCTGATACTTAACAATTCTCTAGTTCAGAGTTCATACCTTTAAAAGGAATTTACACCTTTAGACTTCTGAAAGGAGTTTACACCTATAAAGGAGTTAGCTCATTGGTCCCTTAAGGAGTTCCCACAAGCCCATGGAGTACCCACAAGTCCATTCTCTGGGAAGATAAAAGGAGCCACTCAGTGCGGGGGGAGGGCAATGTGGAAGATATCAGTCTGGAAGAAGAGAGTCTAGATTGAGTCAAGATTTCATTCCCACATCTACCTTCGTACTGGCTGGAGGCTTTGGATTCAGAGGGAGCTGGAGAGAAGATTTGGAAAGAGACAGTAAAGGACTTTAACTCCTGGATGCATTTTGGGGATTACTGGTACTGGAACTAAAACTAAGGCTGCCTCCCCAAAAGTTCCCCCAGAGATCTCCTCCCAGAGAACAATTACAATCTAGAGACAATAGAACATCACAACAAGTGACTTGTAAGTAGCATCAGTAGCGTCCTGTGCTGTGTCAGAATCAGGTATCAGGTCATTTCAGGTTGGCCAAGTTGTTGGAATTTCATGACTTGAAGTTTGGAAGAAGCAACTTTCACAAGTATATTAAATACCAGGACCAATTATAAGCAAAAGAAAAAGAATGAACAAAAGTGTAACTAGTATGGAAATAACTGGGACAGTAACCAGGAACCCCACTTAAAGGAAGCTGGCGGCAGCTGGGGCTAACATAATTGCCTCTCATTCAAACAGGTTTTCCTAGAATAAATATCAAAGAATGTTTTCCCCAAATTCCTGTTTCCGTTTCCTCAAAGGAGTAGGGGCAGTGGGTGAAACACTGTGCCTTCCAGTGAGTATGATCTCCCCCAACAGAAACTCTACAACCCTTAGTCTTACAAGGGAAGGCCTTTACCCCACTAGTACAGGTGTCAACAAGATCGAAAGCAGTTTGAAGCCCCTGCAAGGGGGCATATATGCAAGCTTTTTTAACAGTCCTTTCAGAATTTACTTGCCTAGGAGCTATGAGGGAATGCAACAGTCAGTTAAGGAGTTAAAGCTGCCACGGTCAGGGATGCACAAACAGCTGATCTGCAAGTCTTTTTCCCTTCACCTGAAGTGAATTCCCTTTCCTTTAGGAAATAACCGAGACCTCTATCAGTGATTGTTTTCCCTGCAAACTTGTTTGGCTGTCAAAAATCCCCTTTCTTTCCATATAGCCCCTATGATCATGCAAAATGTGAAAGATGAATTTCAAGTCAATATAGATCTTTGAGAAGTTAGGAAGGGATCTAGGATAGGATCTTGTGCTTAAAGCAAACTAATTCGCAATTCTAGCAATACAATTTTTTATTTGTTTGTTTTAATTTTTTTTATTATTATAGCTTTTTATTTACAAAACCATGCATGGGTAATTTTTTCAATATTGACCCTTGCTTGCAAAATATTCTGTTCCAAATTTTCCCTTCCTTCCCCCCACTCCCTCCCCTAGATGGTAGGTAGTCCAATACATGTTAAATACATTAAAAATATATGTTAAATCCTATATACATATATGTATTTATACAGTTATCTTGCTGCACAAGAAAAATCAGATCTAGAAAGAAAAATAAAACTTGAGAAGGAAAGCAAAAATGCAAGCAAACAATAACAGTGAAAATGCTATGTTGTAGCATGTACAATTTAATAGTGATTGTCTCATATAATCAATTTTTTTTCCAAAGTCAGTGCAATAGCATTACAATTTATATAAAATTGCTTTTATGATCATATTTCAAATAATAGATTTCACTGAACTGGTTGCGCATAGTTTCTTTCTCTCCCTCTCATCTCACGTGTCTCTGCTGCAGTCAGGGAATGGAGAAGGAGAATGAAAAAGATTCTCTTTATGCACTATCCTCCAGGAGGTCCCAATTTCCAAATTAATTTACACACACACATTTATTTCAATGTTGATTTTGTATATTGGTCACATCTAAAAACCCATATAAAGGTACCAAATATGAAGCAATTAAATTCAGTAAAGAAGTTAACACTCATATTAGCATTTGCTTTGTGCTAAAGACTTTGGAATCTTGAAATGACCAATTGCCAAATTCCCCAATCATTATTCTCAACAATTTTCCTGCAGCTAAGTTAGAACTTTTTTTCTTTTTAATAAATTCTAGTTCACAGAATAGACAAGATGTAGACATTCTGCACAAAGACACAAACACAAACAATAATTACATGAGAGTATCACCTCTTTACCATGCATAACAGATATCTCCCATCAAGTATACTTTTTTTCCTCTGGATATTTGAGTTGGATTGCTCTCTCTCTTTGGTGATCCCAGCGTTCTATACTAGGGCTTATCCCTTGACTCTGGATCACCTAATCTTTCTGGGGAGAGCATCCAATCACATAGCTTGATCTCCTGTAATATACAGAGCTTGATTCTTGACTCGGATTGTCAACCTCAGAAGGGGCTACCTACCTTTCCAGGCCATCCAAGGTGTCCCTGTGTCTGTGTCCTGGCTCACCTCTTGACAGTGGATCATCAAGTAATCCCAGGGCTCACTGCTGCCTAAGGACAGCCCAAGGACACATCACAGTGCCCTACTGGATTACATGTACATAAATTACCTGGCTTACTCTTACCTTGGGCTTTTTCAGAGATTTGTGCTTCTGTTTGTATTTGAGAGTCTCTTAGTCCCATACTTCACATAGACGGAGGCTGAAAACCCAATCTGGTGCCTGCCTTCAATCAGAATCTCAGCCATCTCTCTGGGAAGCCACAGATCCCGGACGAGCCCCCACAAACTGTGTGGGATGGGTGCTGACCCCCTGCCCCAAATTAACTAATCAGAGACATCTTTGGAGAGGCCCAGCACACTCAGGAAGCATCCCAGCTTGCACCATGTGCCTGACCTGACAAGCCAGAAACGGGAAAGCTGGCTAAACAGCAAAAGATCCAAGTCTTTTCATTGGATAGACAAAAAGGAAGTAACCATCATTGACCATGGTCACCAGTGTTGTTTGCTTCCTGTGTGTCATGTCATTTTCTGTAGCTGACTTAGGGTTTGACCTTTAGAGACCCATAAGTCTAGAGATCATGTGACTTCCTGTAGCCAGGGCCCACAGCCTAATCTTTCAGCTTTTCAGATCTCTGGGAATGGGGATCACAGTGATTTAGGCTTAGTTTCATTTTGAGAATACTTCACCCCATCCAATTCAAACTCACCTAGCTTATTAGATCTGGTGGCCATATTTTCTTCTGTTGTTTGTGTTATATCTGTTGACGATCTGCTTATATTCAAGTTCTTTGAGTTTTCTTCTTGAGATCTTCAGTAATTTCAGTCTATATCCACTCCCTTCCCTCACCATTTTCTATTACTGTGCACTTTCTATCTTCCCCTGGGAATATTTTCCTTGGGAACTGGATCTTAAATTATCTTCCTACACTGAGCAATCATTGTTCTCCAGTCTAGGTTTCTGTTCAAGGGATTTTCATGGGGACAGAAAATGCCTCATTCACCTAATTGCTGGGCTTGTTTCCTTCAGGCTTAATAGAGTTACCTTCCTCCCTGCTTCTCTGTCTCTCCACTCCCATCCTCTCCATAGTGACGTGCCCTGTTGTCCTTTCTTAATTCCCTTATTCCTCTATTCTCTACCATAGTAGTGTTATAGGCTTGAATTCTGTAACTTGGGCATCTGAGCTTTTGGTAGAGGTGGGAATTGAAGATAATTTCTATTTGAAACCCAGAAATTTTCTTGCCTCTTTCATTCTGTTTCTCCAAACTCTGCACAATTTTTTTTTTTTGCAGGATAGAACCTGATAGCATTGCATTGATTATCTGCCATGACCCAAGCATTAGTATTAGTGCTTTGAGAATTGAGGAATACAGAGAGTCATGGAGAGATTTACTTAATCTGATGAAGAATGAGAAAAGTGGAGCTAAGAAAAAACTATAATCAAATGTTGCAATAACAAAAACTATAATCAAACTGTTACAAAACAAAAAATAAGCATGTTTCCACAGAAGAAATAAGAAGTCACTACCTTCTCTACTTTTTTTTATCTGTTTGGCATACTTTTTCTTTTAAAATATTATTTATGCATTGTTGGTGGAGTTGGGAGATGATTCAACCATTTCTGGAGAGCAATTTGGAACTATGCCCCAAAGGCTATTATAAAAACTGCATACCACGACACAATAGTTAATGAGTATAGTAATCCAATGTTTGATAAACCTAAAGAGTCCAGCTTTTCACTAAACTCACTCAGTATTTGACAAAAATTGTTGGGAAAATTGGAAATTAAGTATGGCAGAAATTAGGGATTGACCTATTGACTCCACTAAGATAAGGTCAAAATGGGTTCATGATTTAGACATAAAGAGTGATAGTATAAACAAATTAGAAGAACAAAGGATAGTCTACCTTTTAGATCTATGGAGAAGGAAGGAATTTGGGGCCAAAGAAGAGTGTTATGATTATTATGGAATGCAAAATGGATAATTTTGATTATATTAAATAAATAAAAATTATAGGGCACAGTAAAGAAAGTAGCCTGGAGAAGAAAGAAGACTTTTATTTGTAGGAATATCCGCAAAGAAATATTTAGATCCCTAGGAGCTGCTAACATTACCACGTGGGCAAGGATACAGCAAAAAAGCAAGCCCAGGATTAACCTTTGAAATACCTCCTACAGTGGCCATGATGTGGATTATGATTTAGCAGGAGAGAATGAGAACAAATGTTGATCAGGGGAGCAGAAGGAAATCCAAGAGAGAACAATGTCTTTAAAAAAAAAAAAAAAAAAAAAAAGAACCAGAAAAAAAGATTCTATCTAGTGGGAAAAGGTGACTAACATTGTTAAATCCTAGAAAAGCTAAGAAATGAAGATTAAGAAGTGCTTAGTCATATGCTGACCATTAGGGCACAGTAGTAGTTCTTTGTTCTTGAAGATGACCAAAATTACATCACTATATAAAAGTCAAATTACAGTGTGTCTGTGTCTGATCAGACCAATATGAACTCATAATGCTTTTGCCATGGGTCAAACAGATATAGTCCCTATGAATAGTTGGGGTGGCTTCTCTAACTTGGTGCATCTCATGTTTCTTTGAGCTAATTCAATTCTGCTTTGCTTATAGAACATAGCACCTTCTCTCTTGAAGGTTTGCCATGCTGGGTGATCCTGTGCCAGTGTCTCCCATGTCATCCAATCAGTTATAAAGTTCTTAAGAGAGACCTTGAGAGTCCTTATATTGCTTTTTCTAGACATTAAGTCCAGCTAGAATATCTGTGAATGGGAATAGGTTCCTGTTGAAGCTAAATGAATAGAAGGTTCATGGTTTCCCATGGACCCGAGTCCAAACTACTTCACTTGGTGCTATTTTGTCTTGAGTTCTCTACTTAGAAAGGAACCATGAGCAGGTCTTGAAAATGTCCTGAAAGTAGAGGGAAGAGACAATGTTAATAAGTGTCCTTTTTCCTTTTTTTAATATAGCGATACAAATCCCCTCAATATAGAAGAAGATAATGAGTCTGACACTTCAGAAGGAAAGAAGGTAAGTTGATTTTTTTTTTTATGATTAAGTGATAGCAAAACTATTTAAATTTTAAGCACTACAAATCATTAATCTCTGACCTCTAGGTGTTTGTATTTTTAAAAACCAAGGCACAAACACAAACAATAGCATTTGTTTCCAGATATTTGTCTATTGATGTTGTTTTGCAAAACCTTTTTAAATAAAATTTTGGATAGGTATACTCTTGGAGTCAAAGTAAAGAATATGGTTCTCACTGCTCTTTTTAAAGATACATAAAGGAATATGGTGCATTCACCAATGAGGAAGTTCACAGAAGTTTACTCTGCTGAGCTGAACCAAAGATGAAGGCAAACACAAGCTTTTTATATAATGAGTTAAGCACTGGTTACTTAACAATATAGGGAAAATTGTAAAGCAAGAATCTAAAATACTAGGGTCAAGGTAAACATTAGGTCTTACTTGATCACAGGAGGGTTCAGAACTAGTGTCATTATATTTAGGTTGTGTAAGAAAGCACAATAATTCACAATGTAGAAACAGTAGCACATAATATAAGCATTTGCAGGGTTATTTGTTATCTTAGCTCCCTCAACAGCTGGTGATGCTTTTGCAGTAGTGTAATATGGTTGTAGGTAGAAGATCATCAAGTTACAGATTTGGAGTTGGGAAGGCACTTTAGAGGTCATCAGTTCCAACTTCTTTTTCTTTCTTTCTTTCTTTCTTTCTTTTTTTTTTTTTTTTTATGAGACCTAGAGAGGTTAAGACTTGCTCATAGTCACACAAATAGCAATTTGCAGTCCTAATTAGTTTATCTTATAGATCTTCAGTCCTAATTAGTTTATCTTATAGATCTTCTGAGTCAGTTCTCATGCCACTGTCTTTTTCATGATTGCTGACTTCTGCCTCTCGTTGAATGTGAACTGGAAAGCTAAGAATGATCATCCCATTTCTGTTAATGTCAATATTCAAACCAATGTTGAACCTTGTTATTGTTGCAAGATGACACTTCCAAAGATAGAGTTCTTCATTGGTTGTAAAGAAAATTGAAAAGTACAGTAAATTACTTAACCGTGGCAGTCACTTCATTTGTGAATGCCTTAGTGTTACTCTGTACTTTTCATTGTCAGTGTCTCCTAATTCCCAGGGTGTCAGAGAATCCTCTGGTCACTGACCTTTGCATTGTCAACTAACTTAACCCAACTCACCTCCTCTAAGGCCTTCAGAGCTCTCTGGCTACAATTTCTTGAATTATAGTTTAATAAACAATAGCGCGCTCAAGAACAGCCATGTGCAAACTTAGTCTTCATTATACTTGCTCACAAAGTGCCCTGACCTGTTAACTCCCAAGTGAATACCAAATCTTCGAGAGACCCACGAGTTCATTATCAAGTTCCTTACCTCTCTTGGCTATCCATCCACTTGTTTCAGCTACCCCATTATTAAGAGAGCGAATTCCTGCTGCAGTGGGCTTAAGAGTTGGTGAGGTCACACACACAGCCAATCAGAGAAGGAGATGTCTGCTGTTAAGAAGCTATCTCAATATGACCAGAGTCCTGCCCTTGGGGCTATCTTCTCTCCACAGAAATTACTTCCAGGCCACTCAGCACTTCTGGCTTCTTACTTCCTGTTTGCACTGTGCAAACCCATTTAAAGGACCCTAACAGAAAATACCATCAAAAAGTGATAAAATTGTTACTATTCCAGGAGACTCAAATTTTCATACTATTGATATATTTATTGCTTGATAAAGGAATTTAGGACAGCTTTATGGTGCAATGGATAGGAACATTGGGCTTGGAATTAGGAAGACTCTTCTTCCTGAATTCAAATCCTGCCTCAGACACTTAATAATACTGTAACTCTGGACAAGTTACTTGATCCTTTAACCATAGATGTGTACTACTGGGACTAGTAGTAATATTGAGTGCTGTGTATGGAATATCCTGGATCTTTGTTTATGGACTTATTACTTTACTGTTGTAATAGTAGATCACTAGACCAAAACAGAAGCTCGGCTTTCTGAAATATCTTAATAGTTACCATCCCTGTATTATAGCTGAGGAAGAATGGGAAGATTTGAGTGGGTTGAGAAACTGGGAAATTAGGTATTTTTAGAGAACATGAATATATATTCTAAAATTCCCTAGCATGAGGGCATGAATTGAATTGAGAAAGATTATTAGTTATTAAGAAAGGAAGAAGAAGCTATCTATTTTGGTTGATAAATTTAGATAGAAGATTACATAGTGATAATGATAAGAGGGAAGGTCTAGAAATGGCATTTCAGAGCAAGAATTATTCCAATTGTAATACAAATACAAATGATTTGGAGGATATGAATGAGAGTGCAACAAATATTGAAAGAGATGGCCAGGGCCAGGGATATATACTGTTATTGGTAGATGGGAGAGGGCAAGCATTTAGGTGGGGGAGTCCAGACTTAAGTGATTGAGTGCCAGAAAATAGAAAAAACATGAATAAAAGATGTAAAAAGAAGACTGAAAATACCAAAACTTGAATTAGTTTCTTGGTGACAAACAGTATGGGTCTTGTCATCCCCTCACATTAATATGCAACTTTTTAGTCTAGATATGGAATGGACGGAACCATACAAGGAGTATACAAGTAAACCATACAAGGATTAAGTGTCTAAACTATGTTATTAGGGCATTAACCTCAACTATGTCAGAAGTGCACTCAGTTGCCTCTAAAAGTATCTATTCTTATAGAGAGTATATTCTTGCATATTGCCTTCATAGAGAAATTCAAGTCCATTATTGCTTATGCATAAGCAACATAATTCTAATAGATGAATCCTAATACATAGATTTTGTTCTATAACATAGGCTGACAACTTATATTTCAATAATAAATCCAGTTCTCACACATTTTAAAATTATTCCAATAGGTGCCTTTACTTCCCAGTGCTAGACAAATGAAATATTCTCTTGAATTAAATTGGAATACATTTGAAGCTTAATATTTTTAATGTTTGGTTGATGCTGTTTGGCGTTTTGTATTTTTAACATTTTTCTTTTCATCCTTCCCCTCATTCCCTTTCAGTAGAACTTTCCCTTGTAACAAAGAGTGTTCCTTAACAAAACAATCTGTTGGACTGACCACATTGATGATGCATTTCTAAAAATTATTATTTTATTTTACTCTTTTGAGGCGGTTGGCATTGTGTCTTGCCCTAGATTACTAGGTATAATAACAGCTATTTTTTGTTACACATCTGAGGTCAAATTTGAAATTGGATCTTCCTGACTTCAGGGCTGGTACTTTATTCACTGCACCATCTAGAAGCCTCAGATGTATTTCTTATTCTATATCTTTACTAAATTTTTCTACTAAGAGGAGAGATTTATGCTACATCTTCAGGGCTATTATTGATTTTAATTCTGGAGATCTTTGTGTTCTTTTTCTTTTTACATTGTTCTTGGTCATTTTTTATCAATTTGTCCTCCTCCCTCCCCTTCACCCCCAAAGTGTTTTCTTATATCATGGTAACCACATACCATATGTATACCATGCTTTATTTATATATTCCTCAAGAATTTTAAATTCTCAAACAAGGCTATGTTAAAACTTTGATGCTTGAAGTTAGAATATGGAGGCAGAAGATTTTCCAATTTTTAGAAGTGTGATTTCTGGCTTACTTTTTTGGGGGGGAGATTATTTGCATAATTTTCATTTCTGATAATTTAAAAAAAACTTGAAAGAGTGTGGTATTATATCTTTAAGGTCTCTTTAAAGAAAGAATGTTCACCAAGTTTTGTTCAAAAGAATAGGTTCCTGCCACCAAAGTTGTTCCTGCTTACAGCATCTTTGTGTGAGACATGATTAACTCAGATTTCTGCTCAGATCACTCTAGTATATTACTTTATTTTCCCATGTTTATTCTTATTCTTTCTTTCCCAAGTTTGTTTCAGCTTTCTACTTCTGCTCTAGGCCACTCTCACTTCTCTGGCTTTTTACATATTATCTTTGCAGCTAGAGCTGTAGACTCCCTTGGCTTTTTGTGGAGCTTATGAGAAGTGCTAATTTCTGATGCTCAGAGCTAACTTGTTACTTGCAAGCATAGCCATATTTATGTCCTTTTATTTCCTATTATAATAATCCCCATGGTGACTTACTAGAGTGAACTATTTGCAGACTGTACAGAGTAGAAAGTATATTTTAACAATATGTGAACAGATGTAATTTTCATTGGCATTTGTTTGGAATGGATAATATTGTGGGAATATAGATATATAGTATTCACATTTATTCTAGGACTAAATGTAACACATTAGTGCAAACAATAATAATGTTAATAACATTTGACAAATTTGATAGTAGGACATATTAAATCAGTAGTTCTTAACTTTTTGGTGGTAGTTGTGATCCTTTTGGCAGTATAAAACATATTGACTTGTTTTCAGAATAAGGTTTAAGTACATTGAATTAAAAAATTATTGTGAAATAGTTATAAGTTTAAAAAATGTTAATTAATCCCATATTAAGAACCACTTAATAAACTGGACACCTTGTGAAATACAAAAACACTGCATGACAGAGCAGAGTTAGAGTGGCCCAAATACATAGTAGCTCCTTTGTAAAATTATACTAAATTCCCATAAAGCAACAGCATAATATGACATACTGTCACATAGTATGGAAGTGTAACAGCAGTAAAAGCTTATGGCATAGAAAACAAGTTATAAATACAACATAATAATAATATATGTTGTAGCTACATAGAGAATCATCTATATGCACACTCCAAAAATAGACATTGGTTTTGTGGGCAATCATAAGTCTCCAAAAAGCCTGACAGTTGATTAACTCAGATTTCTGCTCAGATCACTCTAGTATATTACTTTATTTTCCCATCTTTATTCTTGTTTTTTCTTCCCCAAGTTTGTGTCAGCTTTCTATTTCTGCTCTAGGCCACTCTCACTTCTGGCTCTTTACATATTATCTTTCCAGCTAGAGCTGTAGACTCCCTTGGCTTTTTGTGGAGCTTATGAGAAGTTGGGCTTTGACTTCTTGGGCTTTGCAAAGGGCCCAATTCAACTGTTAATATCTATGGAACTACAAGGCTCCAAGCTTGAATCTGTTTAAGGTGGTTTAACGTGGCACAATCTTCGGTATCTATGTATTTCCTCTTCCCTAAAAAGTCTCCACAGCTAGAAAACAATTCTGGAAAAGAGATCAAAATTACTTCTAGATTCAATTTTCTTACACTTATCTGAATAGCCACCACCATCACTACCACCCTTAGATATGAGAAAGAATTGATTGAATTCCTTAACCACTGCAGTACTCAAAAGTCAATTTCTTACTCTGTATAATCATCAGATATGATCTAGTTCAAGCCCCTTTATACAACTTTTAAGTGGCTGCTTCTTTTGAGTCTTCTTGACTATCAATCCTTCCTGTTGGCCAGAGAGTACTACTCATTTAGCAATCAAGGATTGTGGTATGCTCTCTTTTAAGGTCCACTCTCTGGGTATATTCTATAGCCTTGGAAAAAACAAGTTGGCTTGTTTTTCAGATACTTTTACTGGTTACTTCTACATTGTTCCATTATTTTGGATATTCACTGTACACCAAGATTTCTTAAAAGCTTTCTATTGCCATCATTAAGATCTTGTTAATAAACTTTAGTTTAATGATATTTCTCATTTCTATTAGTGATTCTCTGAGGGGATGCTAAAATTATTTATTCTGCAGTTTCTTAGCAATAAAGAGTAGAAAAGTTTTCTGTTTCCTGGTCAGGTATGCTTTTGTATATTAGATAAAATGATGTGTCATCACTAAGATGTTACTTTTATTTTTCTTATCTTCTGTAGATAGAAACTCTGTACATACAAGCTCTAAATGTTTAACAATATTTTCCAGGTATGCTCCTTTAGTTATTAGCACTTTCCTTATAAGTGCCTGCTGACATTTGGGCCCCTGGAATTTGTGTCTTAATACCTTACCTCATATATGACTTGTTCTGCTGCTGCCCATTTTCAACAAGCAGCATCTTGCTTAGGTTATTGTCACTCTGTTTGAAATTGAACACACACCCTTGCTTTTAAAACTTCTCACAATTCATTTTAAAGCAGGGATTCTTAAACTTTTTTAAAATGTTTTGGTAGACTGAATCTTATGGATCCTTTCTGAAAACAATATTTAAGTATATAAAACAAAGAAATCCAATTATATTGAAATAGTTATCAATTATTAGAATATTTATAAAAACAATTTTACAGATTTCAAGTCAAGAACTCTATCTTGTATTTGAGATAAAATGTCTCACTTTCAATTAGTCCTTTGATGGCAAATATAATAGGTTATGTTGAGCAAAAATTTCCTATAGATTCACCACACTACTGAATTAACTTTGCAAATGTTCTACTATAATATATTATCTTTTTTTTAAATTTTTGGCATGTCCTATCCAGGATTTGAGAGCTTCTCAACCATGAATGGGGGACTTTTGAAAAGAATATCAGCATGCTATAGTGCACTAAGCTTGTGTCTAGCTTGCTTTCCATCTCTAGATGTCAATTTTGGCCATATACTTACTTGGTAGCATCTTTAGACAGTCTCCCTCTGAAAGGTATTCTTAATGGTTCACTTCTACTTTTTTTTTTCCCTAGTGAAGAATATAGCACATGCCATTAATGATAGCTAATTTATATCAGGTCCCTTCCTTCCTATTTAACAAATAGCTTCTAACTTTATTCTCTGCCCAATTATTCACAGTACAGAATGAGATTGCTTCAGCTGCTTTGTCCTGTTTGTGAAGTAGAGATAATAAAAGACTTCAGAGATTAAATTTGAACATCTCACACTAAGATACTAAAGACCTTAACAGCTATATAAACTCATTTTTGCTTAATCACTACATATCAGTGCATAGATAGCAACACTTATGTCCACAAGCAAACAAACTATTTTTTATCATCAAATTAGGACATTAGTGCAAATTGAAGTTATAATGAAAATAACATTTCTGTTCATAAGGGTAGTCTCAGGAAAAAACAAGTATTTTAAGACTTTTTTAAACATTAAAATTTAACAAAAAAGCATATAAATTTCTTAAGCAAATTTAAGAATTCATGTTTATACAGCGGGGAGCAATTTTTGAGTATTTCCTTGATCCTAGTCAAAAGTGAGGACTACAGCATTGTCAAAGAACAATCATTAAATACCTACTATGTTCAAGGCAGTCTTATACTTTATGTCTCAGAGGTGAATGCACTTAATTATTTTGGACAAGGCTATCAAAATAGTGCAAAAGGCACTGCTAATGATCTTTGGTACTGTTCTTTTTAATCTTTTTTTTTTTTTTTTTCAGAATCATAGACTTTTTCTCAGCACAATGTCTTAGTGTTTTTTTCTCACAGATGCTCCCTACCCTTTTTGCAAGTCAGCAATAACTTATTTTAGTTTCTTGGAATTCCTCTCTATCAGCTTCTCGTTTCTTATTTAATTTACAGATTTTCTGTGCAACTTCTGGATCCTGGTTCATCCAGTGAAGAAATATAGTCAGGTTTTCCAATGTATGTTCCATCTAAGATTAGATATTCTTCATTCAGTACAAGATAATGGTCAATCAGCTTCCCTTTGGAGGTAATATTGCTTGCATAATTGTCTGCAAAGTCCCAGATAATATTAATTATTATTAAAGCAACCGGATTGCATAAGTTTTACCTGTTAAATTAGTCTTTACAAAATCAGCTTAAAGTGTTGTGCTGATTCTTTGTGTTCTGAATGTAGTTACTAAACCATTCTATTGATAAAGAAAAAGCCATAACCAGTGTACTTAAAATTGTGTTCTTTTTGATGTGGTATAAAGCATTCAGGTCAACTTTCTTACCAATTATGAAATTTCAATTTTATTTGAGTTTCATATGATCAAGTAACTGATTTTTTA
This sequence comes from Sminthopsis crassicaudata, assembly GCF_048593235.1. Taxonomy (NCBI): domain Eukaryota; kingdom Metazoa; phylum Chordata; class Mammalia; order Dasyuromorphia; family Dasyuridae; genus Sminthopsis; species Sminthopsis crassicaudata. Next base: position 237,979,841 of record NC_133620.1, on the reverse strand, counting down.
AAAAAACTTTTTATCTCCATCCATATTCCTTAACAGTTTGATTTATAGACCATTAATTATTTTTTAAGCTGATGTAGTCCAGTTGCCATAAGCTAGTATTCTTGTCTTCTCTTGATATGATGCTATAACCTTGAGATGAATGCTGTAGCAGTTTCTTCTTGTCTTCAGCAACCCTAACTTGATTAGTGGCAATTGTGAAGTAAAGAATTAGGAGAAACAAACACCTTTCTTCTTAGTGGTATCCTTCAGTGAATTTAAGAGCTTCCAAAGTTAAGGTTTTATACTTAACTAACATAAAATCAATTTTCCCTTTATCAAAAGTGCTATGAAAAATTTAAATGTACCAAACATTTTATCAGACATTACCAGGGTAATTACCATTACCAGATATTTATATTAAAACAACAAAGGGATCTTTTTTTTTTCCTTGACAATTTCAGGTATCTAACCGCTAACAAATATAAAACAGATATAAAATTCTACTAAATAAGGTCTTATTCTTTTTCTAGACATCACATAGTAAAGGAGAATAATAGTAGTCATAATTCATATGAACATAGAGCTTTAAAATTTGGAAACCTCTTAATAAACATAACTTTATTTGGCCCTCAAAACTTTCTTTTAAGATAAGAATTTTTGCTTTCTACATATTACAAATAAGGAATCTGAGGTTTAAGAAAGAGTGAGGGGTTTGCCCAGGTCACACTACTATGTAGCTAGTATTAGTGAGATTATATTTAAACCCACTTCTTCTTATTATAAATCCAATGCTCTAATCACTATGCAAAATTAATTTCTAGCCCCCAGCAAAAATCCAAATCCTCTCCTTCTCCTCAATCCTGCTGTTCTCTCTACCCTTCTACCCCCCTTCCTCTTCCTCCCAAATCTGGTAGATTAGCCATTCTGTTTCTCCTCAGGAATACTTTGGTTTAATAACCAACCAAATCTGCCCTAACAGGACATTTCAGGCATTCCTACTCCTACTCCAAGACTTTCTGTCTGTTCAACTGGTTTATTTTTGAGTTGTGGATGCTCTTATTTTCTTTGCTAGTTTTTATGGCTATCTGTTTTATCTTAAATTCCAGTGTCATCACTGCTTCTTCACAGAATCACAGAATTTTAAGAGTTTGAAAATACTTCAATGATATCTATCTTTGCTAGTATCTGAAAAGAAATCCTCACTTCCTAGTCACATTCTTGCTTAGCCTGTACTCTGTCTATACAGAACTGAAGTGTTTGTTTGGATGTTTTGTTTTTGTTTGTTTTGTGGTTTTTTTGTTTTCTTACCTTGACTCCTCTAGAGACTTTGGGGAAAGAGAGTAATAGCATTGGGTGTTGAGAAACAGGAGGAGGGATGCAGAAAATAGTCCCACCAAAAGATAACTATCATTTTAGAACATTGTAGTCTGTTCTTTTGGATAAGAAAATAGCAAGGACCTCATAATGGATTGGGAATAGGTGAGGGCAATATCAGAGTTGACAATTCCAGGTAGAAGTGAATGATTTGCATAGAGGATCAATGATTTACATTAGGGGTGTCATACCCTTGATGTTGATAGTGGGGAGGAGTTAAAATTTTTTATGCATTTAAAAGCATTAATCAGAGAAGAGGTTCACAGGCTTTATAAGGCTAGTATAAATGACCAAGACACAAAAAAAGGGTTAAGATCTTAATTCCTGGTTTAAAAGATTTTCCAATACTTAATCTTGAGTGAACAGATTTAATTCTGGATATAAAATGTGGCTCCTACATGAATTAATATTTCTATGAATAAATCTTATTAGGAGAGGACCTTGTATCAAAAGATAGGTATAAAAAATACTTTGTGGAGACTTGAATATTCATTATGGGTGTGCTGGATTTAGTAAGGTGTACTGCTTTTATTTTCCAAAACTTCCGTCTTGTATAAGGGACATGGAATTAAGAAGAAATATAAGCACAAAACCAGTGTTTGAGGTACCAAAATTTTAGAGTATAATAAAGGGAAAAGAATAAGGATGAGGAACAGTTAAGTTTCTTGGAAAAGGAACACCATAAATTAAAGCAACTTATAGGATAGTAGGCTTGTGGTTAGATCTTTGTTAACAAAGGACTGCATGCTAATTTTAAAGTGGGTGTGGTGGTAATGTAATACTTTAGGAAAATAAATCCAAAATTTTAAATCATAAACCTTGATTGTGAATGTATCAGGTGTAACAATAACAAAAAAAGGGCTGAATAAATGAGCAAAATCCACTATAATTAAAGGAGACTTTAATATTTTTTTCTCAAAACTGAACATATTTCAGATTTCTGAAACTGGACAAACAACACATCTAAAGAGTATAGGGGGAAAAAATTGGCAGCCCTTTGGGAAATTTTGAATTGAAATATTAAAGGATATGCACAATTTCAACATTACATGTTAACTTTATGAAATTTTATCATATCCTCTAAGTAATATAAAAAAATAAAAACATAAAAAAGACAAATCACAACCAGTCTTTAAGACCAATGAAATTAGGAATAATAAACAAGATGGTATCTTTGTTTTCTCTCTTATTTGACAAATGAGAAAGAATATAATACTTCAAGAAGGGAGAAGATATTCACAATGCTTGGAAGGAGTGATGGAGGCTCTTGATTACTGTAGAAAATAAATGCTCATGGGTCTGAGTAAATTGATACTAAAAAAATTGTAGTGAATACTAAGTAACATAATATAACAACATTATAAACATAGTGGGACAAAGAAGTCATAGAAATCAAATAATTACAAATGAACTTACAATAAAATAATTTATAGAATTTAACTGCAGTTTTCAAAGAAAATGAAATTCCATTTAAAAAAAAAGGAAACATTGAAGTAAAAGAAATGATTAAGGACTTAGCATACAATTAAGATATTTAAAAGTTGAACAAATTCCAAAATAAGCAGAAAATTTGAAAAAAGGTGAAATAAAATTGGAAGTAAACTCAAAAAATTCCATTCCATTGGTAGGCACTAAAACGGGTTTTTTTCCCCCAAATTTATAAACCATTAGTTAAAGAAAAATTAAATTGCCAAAATAAAAAATGACCCAGGTTAGCACACTAGAAATAGAAAAAATTAAAAGAACTATCAGAAACCATTGTGCTCAATTATGTTTTTAAAAAAAACCTAAAAATTTAAAAGAAATCATGGCAATGTATAGAAATATAAAATTTCCAAATATATGATATATTACAAAAGATAGGAAACAATAGAAACAAATACATAATTTATTTGAAAATGCATTAAATATTAGGGAGTCAATCAATTGATAAATTCAAGATTCACATAAATACAGCCATGAAATACTTTATTAATTATTCATAATAAAATATCATTAAGTTAATTTACAGATTTTGTCTTTCTAAACTACCAACTATTTATAGTATACTAGCCAGGTGGCATACTGAGTAGAGCACCAGGCCCAGACTCAGGAAATTATGCTAACATTTTAGTTACATTTGACTCCTTGTGATCCCATTTAGGATTTTCTTGGCAGAGATACTGGAGTGATTTCCCATTTTTTCTCCAGCTCATTTTACAGATGAGGAAACTCAGGCAAACAGACTTTGTGACTAACTTAGGGTCGCACAGATAATAAGTATCTTAGACCAAATTTAAACTCAAAAATGAGCCTTTCTGACTAATTCTGTGACTATGTCTACTGCAAGTTGCCTAGGAATCAGGAAGATCTGATTTGGTCTCAGACACTTACTAGTTATGTGACCCTTAGTAAATCATTTAACCCTGTATGCCTAATTTTCTCATCTATAAAATGAGCTGGAGAAGGAAATGCCATCTGCCATCTCTGCCAAGAAAACTCCAAATGAGGTCAAGAAGAATTGGCCATAGTTGAAACAACTGAACATCACATCTTACAAATTGTTATATTGTTTCCTAGTTAAATATTTTTTGACATAATTTTTATTAAGTGCTTACTATGTACTAGACACTATGCTAGGTAAAGGGGTTATATGTAATAGAAGAAATAGTTCTTAAATTTTACTAAGAGAGCAAGAGTACATATGTATGTACGAATGTTTGTGTGTATGTATGTATACATATAAGTCTGTTTGTAATATAAAGTAAATAAATACAATTATATAGAGTAGCTATTTGCAATATAGTTTGGAGAGGAAAGTTGGAATGATCAGTAAAGATGAACTAGATGGTTTTGCTAAAATAGAAATTAGGAGTGGAATGTGTTCATAGATTTGAGGGAAGGGCTAGTGGGCACAGGGAAAGAATATAGAAATGTTTTCTTTGAGAAGTAGAGTGTGGGAGGGAGAATAATGTCCAGTGAAAGTAGGAAGATAGTGTGAAGCCTGATTGTGCAGAACTAAGAATTTATTTTATCCTCAAGGCATTAGAAAGTTAGTAGAATTTGTGATAAAAGAGTCCTGGTCAAGACTGCCCCTCCTTTTATATATCTGCATCACAAATATCAAGAAGAAAAAGAAAGAATTAATATCCCAGCATTATTTTAGGCCTTAAAATGACGAGCTTGCATTTTGCTGGTTCAGTTCTGGACCTATGATTTCATTGGTGTAGAGTGCTCATAGGGGAAACACACCCACCTCTCCCAATTGAGATTTTCTGAACTCTGGTGATGGGTCTCTCTGTCCTACCATTTTGTCTTCTACAAGGTTGTATAGGGTTTTAAATGCATACTAATATAAGATATATAGAAAATATCTCACTAAAATATTGTTCCCTTCAAACACTTGCTTCTATTTCTAGTAATTTCATTTATTATGAAATGTTGGTCCTTAATTGTCTTCCCTCTAAGTAGTATACTTATGGTGTCAATTATATTTGGATATCAAAGAACTACTTTCCCTTAAATATTTAATAATTTTTTCATAGTAGCTTAACCCAAAACAACTGAAGTAAAATGAATGTCCTTCAGTTGAGGAAATTAATTAGCAAATTATGATAAAGGAATGGGATGAATAATGGGATATAAGAAGTGACAAATGAAAAATTTGGGGAAAAGAAGGCTTTAATTTAATACGAAGAGGGAAAAGCAGACCCAGGAGAATAATATGCAGTGACCAGTTAACTATAATATTTAAAAAAACCCAAAATCATCTTTTATGATCTCAGATTAACTGTAGTACCCAAAAGTGAATTCAAGGGAGAAATGAGATGAGACTTATCTTTGTCTCTTTTCAGTAAAGAAGTGATAGATTTATGAAATATTTTATATCTTGTGAAATAAGTTTGACTTCCTGGTTGCTTTTGCTCAACTTTTTTCTTTTTAATCAAGGAAGGGCCCTATGGGAGGTGTAATAAGTCAGGAAATAACTATGGAACAAAAACCAAAAAGCATCAATAAAACACTTAAAAATGAGGCAACCCACAATTACTCAAAGAAGAAAGCTATTATACATTGGGGTGCTGAATTTGGAGTCAGTAGATTTAAATTCAAATCTGGTTTTCCCATTTATTTCTCTGTACCTCTTAGGCAAGTTCTTGAACTTCTCAGACTCTTAGTTTTCTCATTTGTAAAATGAGACTAGGTGTCCCCAGAATCCTTTGGGATTTTAAATGTTTGATTTTGTAATTCTCTGATCTCTTTTCCCCAGGAAAATAATAAGCCTGGGAGGACTGAGAATTGAAGTTTTTTGGTTTTTTATGACATTAAAATGACTATATATTAGTAATAAAAATTGGCCTTTTCAGATCTTAATCTTCTGAAACACCTTGTCTGTGTGTCATTTTTTAAGCTAAACTATATGTTCCTGCTTGGTTTCTTTAATTAAAAAAAATCAAGGTAAAAAAACTTTCATACATTTCTCAGTCTCATCTCATCAATATCTTATATTCTTCATATCTTATGAAGATAAACACCTTAGCCGACATTTTTAGTACTGTTACCATTGTGTTTTCCATTTTTGTTATAATTATTTCATGCAGATGAAACCTAATTTTAACAGTGAAAAAAACTTGAGTACTAGAGAAAGCATAGCTAAAATGTTAAAATTAAAAATATATATGTGAAGGTTGGTAAAAGCAAGTGGGCTTTCCTTATATAAAATTATGACGTAAACTAATCTTTCTTCACCCCCATATCCATTACTTTCAGGATCAAATACAAAATCTCCTATTTAGCTTTTAAAGTTTTGTTTGTTTGTTTGTTTTAAAACAACCTAGCTCCTATTTTTCATTCTTGTCTCAGTCTTCTTACTCTTGACTTTCTTCTACATTGATCTTTTTACTTTCCCTGGCATGTGACGCTCCATTTCCTAAATTAATGTTGTTACTATCTATCTTTACTCTCTTAATCTGGACCCACCCCAACACTCCAAACTTGGAATACTCTTCCACCTTCTTTTTTACCCTCTTGGCTCTTCTGGCATCCTTGAAGAATTAACTCTTCCCATCTTTTGCAAGAGGTCTTTCTTGGTTCATTTTCCTCTAACTCTAATATTTTATTCTCATTCTTAGTCTCCTCACTCACTCTCTCTGTCTCTTCTTTCTACCTTTGTATTGTCACTTTTTGTCCCTGTCTTACTCCCTTCCACCACCATGTTTAAATGTTATGCTTCCCATTTAAATGTGAGCTTCTTGTGGGTGGGGTTTGTATTCTATCTCCAGCATTTAGCACATAATAAGAACTTAATAAAGGCTTGTTAGTGAATTCTCTAGGCTCCCTTTGAGAAAACTAAAATGATGAGGGTTAGACTGAGAGACTTAAGGGCTTTATTACTCTTAATGTGTGATTCTATGAATTCTCTGGTAATATGTTTTGTATTTCCTTCATATAGGAACTTGTGAAAATATTAAAAGGTAATCAGATAAGGAAAAGTTATAAAATTTTTCTTTCTGAGATGAAATTGATGTAAGTCTGTTGCAGAGAACAATACATTTGACTTAGCTTTTTTGTATTCTCAGTGCCTGGGACATATTAACTGCTTAATAAAATGCTTATTGAATGATTAATTGATTTAACAAGGCAATTTACATACAGAATCACAGATTTCAAATATAGATTTCATTTTTGCAACTTAGAAAACTTCGAACCAGAAATTTTAAATATCTATTAGTGTGCTGGTGATTGTGTGTGGATCAGGTGCTAGACTGCCTTACCCAAATTGACTACTCAGAGGCATCTTCAGATATAAACAGGAAGCATTTATTCAATCCTTGCAAGGATTGCTCAGCTGAGCAGACACGGATCCTTTCAGTTCCCATCTCCCAGCATTGTGTCTGGCCTGGTGAGCTGGAAATGTTGAATTGGTTAAATAGCAAAAGACTTGGGTTTATTGAATAGACTGAAAAAGAAGTAACCATTGACCAGTGGTCAACAATGCTATCTTAATTCCTGTGGGACACATAACTTTCTAGGGTCTGACCTTTTCTGCCCTACAGCCTCTGATAACAGGGATTATGGGACTTCCTGAAACTTAGGCCTAGGGTCTGACCCGCTCCATCTCATAGACTTTTTGAGAAATTTTCACCTGGTTCCATTTACTCCCTCCTCATTATTTCACATGTTTGAAGTTTTCTCACACCAATCTTGATATATTTCTTCCACTAGGGCATTTTTGTTATCTAGGTCTTCAGGCTTGTTCCTCCCTTCAGTATCAGTAACCCATTCTCTACCATTTGGAACCAACAGCTGCACATCAATGGAAGCTTTTAGGAATCATTTTAGCTAAGAAATCTATATTGTAGTGATTAAGTGCATAAGCAATCGGGTGACAAGTTATTGCTGCTTAAAGCAATGAGGAGGAATCAAGAGACCCCACTTCCACAGACTTCCACTATCTGTCTTGGAAACCCAGTCATCACAGACCAACAGGTTGGCATCTAACAGCCAGTGTTATCTGTGGAACTGTCATGGTCTGGGTGGCCATTATCCCATCATTCTCACTTCAAGCAACCAGACCCAGATTCATTTGGGACAAAGAACAAAGGTTTTATCTTCTAGAGCTGCTTCAAGCTGATAAGGGATGCTGATCTGGCCATTCCTAGTGGGGTCCAGACTAAGGAGAGGAGACACTTGCTTTGTAGATGGAGCAGCAGCATCCAGTGCTAAATGTCATAATCAGATATCAGGTGATTTCAAGTTGACCAAGTAATTGGAAATTCATGACTTGGAGTCTGGAAGAGACAATTCAAAAAATGCAAAGACTGAATATGAGCAAAAAAAATAAAATAAAAATAAACAAAAGTGGAGTTAATATGGGGGTTGTTGGGGACAGTAACCAGGAATTCCATTCAGAGGAAAACTGGGGAGGAGAAGATGAGGTTATCATGAATGTCTCTCTTTTAGATGGCTTTTCCTAGAATAACAAAGACCATTTCCTCTCTCCTCCCCCTTCCCCCCCAGTCCTGCTTTTGCTTCCTCAAAGGAGTAAGGGCCATGGGTGAAACATTGTGGCCTTAAGTGAGTATGGTCTCCTTTAGCAAAAAGTCTAGAGTCTTTTTAACAGTACTTTCAGAATTTTCTTGCCTGGGAGCTATACGAGAGAGAACAGGGGTTGGGGAATTAAAGGTGCCATTGACAGGGACCTACAAGCAATAGCACAGACAGCTGAATCTGCAAACCTGTTTCCTTTGACCAGAAGCGAATCTCTCTTCCTTTACAAAGCATAACAAAAACCTCCCTAGGTTCATGGATATCTTGCAATAATTGTTCTCCTGCATATTTAGTGGGGGAATGTTTGGTTGTCAAAATAAGTAAATCCCCCTTCTTTTCATATAACTACCATGGTCATATAAAACATGAAAAACCATATTTGAAGTCAGTATACATGTTTATTTTCATTCCTTTCCCCAGTTCTAAATTTCTGATATAGACAAAAATTGCCAAAGATTGGCCTAGGATGAGCTTAGGCGCTTCTTCAATTACAAGGTCTTTGGCAGCTAGGTCTAAGGCTGGGGCGGGGGGGTCATCCCAAAGAAACCAGGTTTCTTTGAGAAGCAAGATTCTGGGATTGAGGACTGGGAGCTCTGCCTTCCATCAATGTACAGTGTAAAAGGTAGGACTAAGATGGGAGAGAGGATATTTTAGCTTTCAAAGTCTTAAAAACCTTGCCCTGATCAGGGTTGATAAGATTGTCTGTTTACTCTCCTAGTGAGCAAAAGGGAGGTGGGAGTTGGCCCAATTGGGCCTTCAAACAAAGAAACTCTCACCAGGAAGCGAGTAGTTAAAGATTTTATGGAAGCAGTCAAAGAAGTCTCTAGGATGGACTACAGATCAAGATATCATCTACATACTTGTATTGTGCCTCTTCTGTGTCTTCTACTGACCCCTTGCTTTGATTACAGAAATTTGCTATAAGAGGAAAAAAACAGACATGATTATAATATGATATAATCAATCAAAACTGATTCTTCAGGGCCTCAATCTGAGAGCACATATGTGACAGGATAAAGTGTCTTTAGGTCTGACAACCAATCATGCAGTAACAATTCCACCTCATAGACAGACTTGAGAATAATCAAGTGGGAAGCAAAGAAACAGAACTGGGAAACGGAAGGTTCCCACTTTAGACAGAGGCTAAGGTTTTCCTTCCAGCTCTTGCCTAGACAAGACATCCACTTGTGACAGTTCAGGAAGGCATCCTTCTGAGTAATTTATGGCATTTCTATGAAATGGTAGATTACTGACTTAATGATCCATCAGTCAATCATATCCAAATTCAAAACTCAAAACTATTAGTTACAATCCTAAGAGATTTCATTTCAATAGCAAGTTTCAACAACCAGGGGTTTCTGGGCAATTATTTTTGGGCAATTCCTCTGAGCTAACTTTTTTAGCCTTTAGAATTTAGCCTGCCAGCTAAGGGCATGCCTTAACTAAGAGGGTGTTTCCTTTCTCCTGGCAATTGGCAAGTTCCATTACAAGTTTGCCCCTTTCCATAATAAATCTACCTTTTGCCAAAGACAATAGCCAATGCAATATATGTTAAATATGTTACCGTATAGCCTAATACAATATATGTGTGTAAAACCAAATTTCTTGTTGCACGCTAAGAATTGGATTCCAAAGGTAAAAGTTACTTGGATAGAATGACAATAGTGCAAACAGTTTACACTCAATTCCCAGTGTTCCTTCTCTGGGTGTAGCTGATTCTGTCCATCATCGATCAACTGGAACGGAATTAGAGCTTCTCTATGTTGAAGATACCCACTTCCATCAGAATACATCTTCATACAGTATTGTTATTGAAGTGTATAATGATCTCCTAGTTCTTCTCATTTCACTTAGCATCAGTTGATGTCTCTCCAAGCCTCTCTGTATTCATCCTGCTGGTTATTTCTCACAGAACAATAATATTCCATAACATTCATATACCTTAATTTCCCCAACCATTCTCCAATTGATGGGCATCTGTTCATTTTCCAGTCTCTAGCCACTACAAAGAAGGGTGCCGCAAACATTTTGGCACATACAGGTCCCTTTCCCTTCTTTAATATTTCTTTGAGATATAAGCCCAGTAGTTATGCTGCGAAGTTTAAAAAACAGCCTAGCCCTTTTCCTGTTTTTCCCAAAGTTCCCATATTCTTAAATCTTCTGTTAATAGTGAAAGAGATTACAATTTATGTAAAACTGCTTTTATTATCATATCTCAAATGACAAATTTCACTGAGCTGATTGAGCATACTTTCTTTCTGTCCTCCCATTTGCTCTTTTATGTACTGTCCTTGTGGAGGCCTTAAATTAGTTGAATTTTCTTCCAAATTATATACACAAAATTCATTTATATTAACATTAGTATTGTATGTTAGCCACATCTAAAAACTCATATGAAGTTACCATATATAAAGCAGTTAAATCCAATAAAATAGTTAACATACATATATCATTTATTTTATGCTAAGCACTTTTGCAATCTTGAAATGACCAATTGCCAAACTCCCCGGTCATTATTCTCAAAAATTATATAACTTTCTCTGTTGCCCCCAGCTTAACTAGAGCTGAGGTCCACAGGGAAAGTCAGGGTTTTGTTTTTGTTTTTTGAACAAAATCTAGTTCACAGAATAGACGTTTATGAGAGAAAGGAAAGGGGGAACCCCGTTGGTCAGTGCAAAGATAGTAAGATAGTCCCATGACAGTGCAGTGTCCCCTGTAAATTCATTTACAGGTCTGAAAACCTAGATTGATAAGTAAGACGTTTATTGTAGGAATTTAGAAGTAAAATTTAAGGTAGAAAGACGCCAGGCCTGGGCGGTCAGGAACCCTTACGTGGCCAGAAGGATACCATGTTTGGGGGAAGGGTTCCTGCAAAGAGAGAGCTACAGTTTGGCTCTTTTTATACCTAAAGGGGGCTTGTGGGTAGAGTCCCAAGCTCCTGGCGGCCTTTCAGCCAGGGTCAGCATTGAATTCAACAGGTTTAAACTGTGGGGATTGGGAAACCTGAGCAGATAGTGGGGGCTGGGAAAACCCAAGCCAGCTCAGATCCGGTGGGGGCTGGGCCAACTATATTGGAATTCAAAAGGGTGCTTTTTGACCAGGATTTGTGAATCAAAGGTCAGCCATGGGGCTTGGGGAATCAGAAAGGAATCTTAAAGGGATCTCAACCCCTATCAACATGATATAGACATTCTGCACAAAGACACAGACACAGACAAAAACTACAAGGAAGAAGACCGGCCCTTCCCCCACACAAAACAGCAATAGCTTATTATGTACTCCTTTTGTATTTGGATGTATCTCTTCCAGTCCATATTCCACAGAGAGGGAGGCTTGGGTCTGATCTCAAGAATGGTTAGGGAAAATCCAACCTGGTGTCTGTCTTGAATCAGAACCCCAGCCATGTCTCTGGGAAGTCCCAGATCCTGAATGAGCCTCCATAAACTGTAGGACAGATGTTACACTGTTTTACTTAAATTCAGAGGCATCTTCAGATAGAAACAGGAAGCATTTATTTAGTCCTTGCAAAGAGAGGTCCAAACACATAAATAAGCTGAGCCTTTAAATTCCCAGCATTGTGCTTGGCCTGGTGAGCTAGAAATGTTGAATAGGTTAAATAGCAGAGGATTTGGGTTCATTGGATGCATTGAAAAGGAAGCAACCACTTACTAATGGTCAGCAATGATGTCTACTTCCTGTGAGACTTCCTGAAGCTTAGACCTAGGGTCTAACCTTTTCTGCCTTCTGAGAATGGAGATCATGTGACTTCCTGAAACTTAGGCCTAGACCATGACCTTTTCTGCCCTATAGCCTTCTGAGATTAGGGATCACATGACTTCCTGAAATTTAGGCCTAGTGTCTGACCCACTCCATCTCATAGACTTTTTGAGAAATCTTCACCTTATCCCATTCAATTGTATTGATAGTAAGAGTAGCAGATCATTATTTAAACTTAGATGTTTTGACTCTAAATCTTGTTCTCTCCATTGCACCATTCTGCTTCCCCTTGAATGTAGTCAATTCTTATTAATGTAAATATAGGCTTGCTTATTTACCATTAATATCCTTCTTATTAGCTCAACTACCCCAACTTATCTCAGCTTCCAAAAGGAGCACTACTTATTGTATATATATTTTTTGTGAATTCTCAAATGTTTGTTGATATTTTTATTATCTTATTCATTAACTTTTATACCTGTAATTGCATTACAGTCACAACATTGTCGATCTGAAGCTGTTGGTACTAGTTCTGGTGACATCTTAAAGACTTATGTAAGACGAAACAAGATTGGAAACTTCAGAACTTTGAAAGGGAACTCAATGGGTCTTAATATGTTGAGCAACAACAAGAAACTGAGGTATAACTTCCCAAATTTATATAGTATTTATCGATCAAAGATGAATAACATTGAAAACATATTTGATTTCTTTTTGAGCCTCATGCATAGCATTTACCATCTATATTCATCAGATCAATTTAATGTATCTTAAGAATAGTCTTGTGAATAAGACTGAAAATCCAACAATTTTTGACAGATTATTCCCAGTTAATATTTAACACTCATATATTCATTATTTAATAAATGTTTGCAAATCACTAAATAATGTGAAATTAAAATACTTTTAAAAACTGCCATAATGAATTGATTTAATTGGAGCATATTTCATCACAACTCCTGTAGAAATATTTAAACTTTTTTACAGCAGAAATTCTCTTTACTTAGCTTTTCAAGGAAAAATTTGTGAAGAAAGATAAAAGGTATGGAGTTGATCCCATTGTATAATTTGTCTTTTTCCTAGTGCTTGGGGATGAAGTGAATCAAAGTTTGTATATACAGAAATTTCTTCATGGAGTGTTACAGTCATGTTGCTGAGCTTCAATAATCTGCCACTATTCTGATTTAGGTTCACTGTTGTCTTAGAATTTATTTAAACGAGGGTTCTTAAATAATGGCTCTTAGTAAGATTTAAATCAAGGAACAGTTCTAAAGTATTTCAAAAGAAGTCATTGAATAAGATAGTATGATATTGAATTTATGTATAAATATATTTCAAAGTATTGGAGACCACATTTTGGTATTCCATATTATAATGCTTTTTCATCAATACAGTTTATTTGCTCTATTGAACATTAGTTCTTGTTTTGCTGAATCTCTACAGTGAAAATGCAAAAAATATTTCACTATGTTCTGGGACCATAGTGCATGGTAGACGTTTTCATCATGCTAATGCGCAGATACCAGTAGTAAAAACTGCAGCACAAAGGTAAGGATTATGTTTATTTCTTTTTGTTTTTGTTTTTTTTTTCCTTAAATTTAGTAAACAAGGTTTAGTGATAATCATTTATTGTTTTCTTTTAAAATGCACACATTTTCTTATATGAAATGTCATTGTCTCATGTAAATGGATATGAATATTTAGGAAATAACAAAAATAAAACCTTGAATTTAAGCATTTTTATTTATATCTGCTTATAAAAAATATTTAAACTTAATTGTAGAATAAACAGGAAAGAACAGATATTTTGTCATCCCCAGAAAAATGTATATATCCTTCTATAGGAACCATTTTCATTTATTGATGTTCTAAAGATTACATTTTTAGTGTTTGTTTTTTATACACATTTTTTCTGAGCACATTTTTTATAATTTTCCTATTAAAAAATCCTATAAAGTAAATGTTGAAATCAATCTTACAATTGGAAGGCAGAAATATTTGATTTTTCTTTTACTACATAAAATGTCAGATAAAATTTCTGTGACATTTTTAATATTCAAAAATAATTTTAGCTTTAGGATTTCCACATTATGATGAGAATGTAAAATAACTACTGACAATGCCCTACCTTATATATGTAGATGATGTAATTCTTATCTATTAAATCATAATGCAATATTCTACAAAGATTTTATGAAAATAGAGACTGTAACAAGATCATTTTCTCTTTTTTATGACTGACAATTTTCTTTAATCAAAAGTATTTACTATTTTAAGGGAGATTCTTTTTATCCCTAGTGAATGTAACTAAAATATGAATCCTGTGTCCCTTATGTTTAAGAATATTTGTGTATTCATTTTGAACATGTAATAAGATAATATCACAGTCTAACATATTTTTGGTTAGGTAAATTATTCTGCCTTTTAACAATTATGCTAGATCAATTTTGCTATTTTCATTAATCTTGAAAACACAGCTTGAACCTTGGAAACTGAAATTAAGATAGAAAGGAATGTTTTGTGTTGATCATTAAAAGTTTTCAAAAGCATCTATTTAGAGATGTAGGGTGTTCCCTTTTCCAATTTAATCAGAAATGCTTCATATCTTCTGCTATATTCTAAAATTTTAGCTAGATAATTTTATTTCATTTTATGGAATTTCAGAAAAGTCGGTTTATTATGGGTTACAATCTTCATTAAATCTTAGGTGAACTTTGATATTCTTGGCTGATAATCTTTCAGAAATACTTGTATAATGTCTTTAAAAACATTATTAAAAATTAATATTTTTGAGTCCTAGAACCATGCTTTCTCATGATCATTATTGAAATTAGCTTGACTTTAACAAAAGAAAGGTCACCTTACAACTGTCTGGCTTTTGGAATCCATCCTTTAAATCATTTCTGAAAAGGATGGCTTAAATCAAATCATTTCTTTTTTCTCTCCAGTTTACACTGGATAGTACCCACTTTGTGTATTATATGTACTAAATTGTAATTTTATATATATATATATATATATATATATATATATATATATATATATATATATATATATATATATATATATATATATATATATATATATATATATATATATATAAAGAAATGTGCCACTTAGAATAGTTTTATTATGTTACTTTTTAGAGGGAAACATAAAAACTTATTTTAATAATTGCCTCAATAATTACATCAAGGATCTGTGATTTTGTCAATGGAGTACCAAGGCAGATTGGAACCCTTCTGTAATTTAATAAATTTGATAATTATCTCTGCCAATGTATCTTAACAACTCTTTAGTCCACTCCCATTACTTCCTTTCCATCTCCCATCTGCCCTCCTCACACACTTGAGTTAGAATGACTAGAATTTTAAAAATGCAATTTGTGTTAGAATTACCCTTCAGTGAAGGTCTGAATGATACCTTTTTATATTATGCAGTAATTCATTTAAGGGACATCCAGATCTAGTTGCTAATACTTCCATCTTTGCTTCTAAGTATTCCTTTTTTATATACAGTTATGTATATTAGTAGCAAAATATTATAACACATGCTAACTAAATTGAACTAAACTGTATGAAAAATAATTGATAATTTCAAATACATATTTGAAAGTATTTCAAAAAGAAATCACATTAAAAAACTTTTTTAAAAAGGAAATTAGCACTGACAGATTCAAGGCATCATTTTTTTGGATTTAGAATTTATTTCCACCACAATACACATTTCAGATAACTACTTTGGCAATTATGTTAACTAAAAATATTGAACTTAAGGTTGCAGGGCAGTCTCTGCAGAGACTTTTCCGTTATCATAAGGTTTTGTGCCAGGACTCTTGATAACTGGCACAAATGAACCCCTGTTGCATAATATCTAGTGTAGGAATAGCAAGCACTTAGTCTTAACTTTGTTCAAGGGATTGCTTTCCCTAACTAAATCACTTGAAAGTATCATTTAAAGAAGATGTTATAACATCCTTCTTTTAACTATATTTTCCCCCTTTTTTTTCATGTCCCTTTGGGGCAGATGATAGATAGACTTTTAAGATATAATTTCTTCTGTATATTTTCTATTCATTCAAAAAAGTGCCAACAATATGCTATTCATTTTAAGTACATATGAAAGCACTTGTTTATTTTTAAATGATTGAGAATAAACATGGAAAAAAAGGCAATTTAGATAAAATTTTTATTAACATTTTAAAAATTCAAATTCCCTTCTTAAATTTTTTCTTTTAGTACTAATTTAATTTATCTTCAAAATGGTTCAGAAAACATATACATAAGTCTATACTTTTTATGATGCTTGGGAGTAAAAGTAGGAGTAGTAGCATGGAAAATGTATTTTTGAAATTAATTTAAATTGTTAGGTTTATTGCTAATTTTTCAATACTGATTTCAGGTGATGCAAAAGAAAGAAATGGCATATAACTAAATGTTGGATGAGGAGAGAAAATGTAGTGGTATTATTTTGTTACAGGCAATATTTCTTAATAGTATTGCTAAGAATGAAATAATATCCACTAGGATCTTAATTCTTTTTGTTTTGATTCAGATTGAACAAAAGTATAGGATCTATTAAATTTCTTAGTGTGTTTAAATTTTTTATTTTTTAAAACATGCTAACACTAAAAATATCCTTAGAAAATCTGATTTTAGTAATAGTTCGTGCTTGGTTTTCTTCTCACTATTTAGTATGCAAGCTCCTTGAGGACAGTAACCTTAAGGTAACTTTTTTTTTTTTTTTTTTTTTTTTTTTAAATTACTGTTCTGTCACCATGGCTTAAAAAGCCTTTGTTTTCTATAGCAAGAAGTTAAAGAAAACAAAAATAAATGCATGCACCATTTTGGGTGCTTTCCTTCCTGTATCCTTTGGTTTATTTCCTTGGGAGAAACAGGAATACTATTACATATTTCCTCCCATATAAAGGAGTACAGGAACATAATAGTAATGGCCTATATTTCTACTATTTGTTTTCAACTTCCCATTTGTAGAAACTAAGAACATTTATATATGTAAAAAGGTTAGAGAGTTGGTCTTGGATATGGGGAGAACTGATTTCAAGTTTTTCTCTTGACAGATACTGGCTTTGTGATATGGCATAGTCACTTAACCTCTCAGTTCCCTTTTCCATTTGTATCCCAGCACTTAGCATGGTGCTTTGCATCCAATAAGTTTAATAAATGCTTCATTCATTCATTTCCTAGGCAACTTAAGAGTAGAGGAAGTTCCTTATTGGTAGCTCCCTACAATGATAAAATCACAGTTCCAGTAAAAAAAAAAAAAATTACATATATATGAAATGCTATTTGCTAATATTATTCTTGGCCCATGTTTTGCATTCTAAAAGCTAAAAGAAGTCAGATTTAGGTTAATTTAATGAAAATTAATTGTTTTCCCCTTAGAAACAAACATCCATCATTGTTTTTCTATATGTTCTACAATGTTCCTTTTAAGAGTTAACCATATAAAAGAGAAATCACCAAATCCCTTTCCTTCTCTCTTATTTTTATTCTCTGTATATGAATGATTATTTTGAATGACTATAGAAACTAATGCCAACAAGTTGTAGGTTTTAAAAAGCTTTTTTTTATCTTTGAAGGAACTTTTGAAAAGTCAATTATAGGAAGTCTTTCCTAATAGAAAGAATAATGCAGTATATATGTGCAGCACAAATTATATACATATACCTGCATGCATACATACACACATGATTCAGATTTTGAGGCATTTCTTGGTTTAATTTTATTCTAGAAATATTTTTGTACCTGGGCAAACAAATTTTCATCATTCATTTTGTATGATTTTAAGATCAAAGCCTACTTTTGATTCAACAATAAAGGACAGTTTTTCTACTGAGCAAAAGCTACCACAAAAACTCCAAAATTCTTCTAAAATAGCATATAAATGATTTAAGATTTGAAGGTTAAACAAATATTTTTCATATCATTGTAGTTCTTTCTTCTAATAATATAGACCAAGTAAGATTATTTAAACTTAACATTAATAGATTTAAATTGCTTGTTACTTTAAATTCATCACTTTGGATTTAATATTATGTGAACATTGACATTATTTTAAACTTGGCATATAACAAATATGTAGTATCTTTTATTTTTTTTAATGACCAGATGGTAATTTTTGCATTATTGATTATGATGACAAACACTACAATGATATACCAACAAGTGAGGTTTTACCTCTTACATCTTTTTCTTTTTCATGTTTTAAGCAATCTGGATCAAAAAGAAAGGTAAGCTTAATATTGATGAATTAGAACATGGGAATAGCAATAATATATAAACAAATTGATTATCATCTGGTTCTGAAAAAATTATCTAAGTCAAGAACCAGCATTATAACCTACACATTACTTATTAAAATGAAATAGTATAAACAGCACTTCAGTTTTGTGTAGTGGTATTTCAGTATAATGCATGGAGACACATTTTCATGTGCAATCATTATATTTATGACGGTATTATAATTTTTCAGTATTAAGTCAGTATAGCATAAGTCTAGAGTATTCTACTGGTATTCATTGGTAACATTAACTGACTTCAGAATGTAAGGGGGAAAAAAATCAAGTTAACATTATTCCTGAAAATACATTCTATATTCATACTTGGCATCCACCTAAAAGAGCAAAGTTCAATGACTAGAGTCATTGTTACATAACATAATATTCCTTCATACATAATATGAGAAAGTTATTTTTGAAAGCCATAAAGAAAAGTAATGTAATTCATAAAATGAAATATTGAATGTGGATGAACTAAGTTGGTAAGAATGCTTATTGCTTTACAATATTTCATTAACTAAACATTTTAAGTTTTATAAGTTTTTATTTTGTTTTAAAAGGAAGTAAAGCTAAAATAGCAGTTAGATTTTTCAAAACTTTATCATTAAATGAATGATGCTGAATCACTCAAAAGGTATATATGTAGACATATCCTGATTATTAAGTTTCTATAAAAGGGGAAGTATAGAATAAGACCATCAAAAGAAACTGCAGCTTAAAATATAACAATGTTGAAACATCTGTAATTCAAATGACTTTAATTCTAGTTCTTAAATATTTAAAAATGTGCTTATTTTTAAAATATAACTTTTTGCCAAATATTTTCTGGGAAATTTTGCCAAATATGTATCATAATTCTTTTTTGAGATTTTGGTATATTTTTCTTTTCTAATCTTAGACAATAAAACAAATCATTCTTTTAAGAAACAATTGTTTAAATTCACTATACTTATCACTTATATATATTTTATTTCATTGTAGCTAATATTAGTTTATATCTGATGAAATTTTGGGCTCATTAAACTTAAATATTGGCATATATAATGTTATATTTTTACTGGTACATGAACATCTCTTGGGTTAAAATTATGCAGGTTTAACTATTGCTAAATTTTTGGTTCTTTTCACACTATTATTTTGAAATAAAATTTCTGAAGTGTTTTGTTCAGGTTTATCCCAGAAAAAGTGAAATTCCTAAATTGAACATAAATCAGCAATTTAGTGATTTTATTATAGAACATGATGCTTATTTGTCATTTCTTTTACATCTTTGTATGTAATACCAGAATTCCTCTGGACTTTAATAGTATTCTTTACAATCACTTTTTTATTGGTGTTTGGAGAATAATGAAAGCTCTTTATTTCAAGCCATTTTCCCAAACATTTGAATTCATTTGGTTAATAAGTAAAATCTCCAAATCTTTAATTCAGTGACAGAACAACTTAATCACTATTTTAAAATTGAAGTACTGCAAAGGGATAAATTTGTTAGATTTTTCTCCATTTGTTAAAAACAAAAAATAGCACATTTAGATGAAATATGATTTGTTTCAGAATCTTTTACAAAATATAATTTTTGACTAAAATTCTGGAGTTGGCAAAGAGGGTGTGGGTGTATGAGAGAGAGGAAAGTTTTTTTCTCTAGAGTTATGTCCAGAGTTATCCTAGGAAAGGTAACGTGTGAACCAATAAGAGAATGGGAAAATAGGTCCCATATTACCCTTCCTGCAGAAGCCAATCCTGTGACTTGTATCCTTAACAGCTATACTGTACCCTTATCTTCCAATACAACTTCATTTGGCTCTCTCCTGCCATGGTGGAAACACCATACTTCCCTCCCTTTTGAGAGTGACTGGACCATTTACTGAGTAGATAGTAGTAGATACTCACTTTTTACTCTGAGGTGAGAGAATGAGTTGGTGTAGATCTTACCACCTTGATCTTCTCTGCCCCACCTTCCCCAAATTCTGTCCTTCTTCCCAAATTTGCCTTTTATTTTAGAGGGAGTACCATTATCCTTCTAACAAGATTCACAACTTAATGTCAACTTTCTCTTTTCCTACTTTCCTTTTATAGCAATTCAGAGGACTTATCTTACTATTTTTGCCTTTACAATACCTCTTGCACCTTTCTCCTCTCTATACAAGCAATTTCCACCTTAAGTCAGACCTTTATTACTTATACTGAATTATAGCTTCCTAATTGTTCTTCCAACTTCAAGTCTATATTCAGCACTAGTCTATACTTCACATAACTGATAGTGTAATTTCCATAATTTATGAGGTCTGACCTCTTCATTCTCTTCCAGTCAGTAAGCTCCTATGGCCACTCATTGACTTTGTATTCAAGAATTATTTCCTCTTCAGCTCATCCTCTTTGTAGTATATATGTAGTATAGTAGCTCATGTATATAATTTGTAAATAAATAGACATACATAGACTCAGTGCTCAAAATTTTTTACTAATGGGGAATGGTCCATGGTTTTTAAAAGTTTAGAGACATTGCTTAAAAGAATCCTATGCCTGTTAGCTTATATTATAAATTTGCTATGTCTGTTAGTTTATATTAGATAGATAGATAGATAAATAGATATAGATATCTATATGTATCTACTTGTTAAATTGACTAAGGAGTTTTTAGACTCAACTGTATTGATAAACCCAATTTCAGATCTAAAGAATTAGATGGGCCTAGAAATCAAGAATATTTTAACTGATTTGGTATTAGAACCACTTGGTTTTTTTGTTTTTTTTTTTCTTTTCTTTTAGAATGAAGGATCTTTTATAGTTGCTGAATCTTAAATAATGATTATTGAATTTTGTTTTTTGACCATTAGATTTTGGTTGCCTGTTCAAAGAATTACAATTTTTTAAGAGGGTTGAGCCCAGTCTTCACCTCATTTGAAGGTACCTTAACAGAATGAGGCAATAGGTGAAAAAGAAATTAGACTGAAAGAATTTAAAAATATTATAATAACTTATTGTTAATGAATTTATATAGATAGGTGGAAAAGATTGATCCCTCATTTATTCCTAGTCTTATATAAAAATAACAACTTTTAATGCAATTTGTTAAACTTCTAGTTTAACCTGAACTCTTTTTTTTTTTTTAAACAAATGAAGTGATTTCTGTACTTTAAAAAAAAAAAAAATTTAGAGAACAACATTGCCTAACAATGTGGCATCTATAATATTTACTCCAAAACTGAAAATGAATTGAGGTTGTATATGGGGGAATTTTTTTTTTTCCTGAGGCAATTGGGGGTTAAGTGACTTAACCCAGGATCACACAGCCAGGAAGTGTTCAGTGTCTGAGGCCAGATTTGAACTGAGGCCCTCCTGACTTCAGGGCTGGTGCTCTATCCACTACACCAACTAGCTGTCCCCTGGGGGAAAATTTTTTAAGCCCCTTGAGATAAGTGATCAATAAGTACCTGTTTAACATCAGTAATATGTGGGGTTTTATATTGGATATGAAGTTGCTAAAGAACTATCTTCACGGTGGTTTATAATCTAATTGACAAGAAACATGTACAGGCACTCAAACTATGTTCCAAAAGTTTGTATTTAAAATCAAAATGGAGTGTTCCAAAAGAATTTTGGAACACCTTTGTATGTACCAGTAAAAATAGTGATAAGAAGCACATGTAGCCCACAAAAGTCTGTTTAATCCATAATGTATTTTAAAATGCCTGCAGAACTAATCAATAGTCAACGATCATTTCTAATGGTTTTTAAATGAGAAATGGTGCAGTTTTATTTCTGGAGAAAATATACCACCACCATCTTTACACTTTTTTTCCCATGAAAGATTTTTCCAGATCTGCTCAAAAGATGATACCTTATCTATGTTATAAGAGAAGATATTTCATAGGATCACTTATTCCCAGAGTTGTGAATCATGAAACAAAAAAAAATGTAATTATTCCAGGGACAGGATAGGAACTTCAGCTTCCTGTAGCCTACTATTTATTATGTGTGGGTCATTCATATATGAATGTTTATAAATTGGTACCAGAAACAACATTAATAATGTAGATAATAAAAGTTCCAAAAGAATGATATAATATTATTTTTCTAATGTCAGAATTAAGAATATTCATTGCATGAGGAGGAATGATTTGATTTGTGGTAAATTTCAGATAGGCAAAGAGAATGAATGAATGAAAAGTTTTTATTAACTATGTGCCAAGCACTATGCTAAGGGATAGGGATATAAATAGAAAATCAAGACAGACACTTCTTGCAAAAAGATAATACATTTTAGTATGAATAGACAATTAGTTATAAGGAATTTTTGCTCAGGAAAAGGAGTTTTGGTTTAGGAGGTCAGGGATATTGAGTAGAGATATAAGGGAGTTAGTTGATACTGAATTATCAACCTGAGATCATACTGATTTGGTTACTCTTTCTAGAGGAAAAGGTAGAAAGTGGGATAGAGGGTGTTAGGCTATAGGATATGTAGGAAAATATGACAGGGTGAGTAATCAAGTGGAATATAAAACATGGGGAACTTGGTGACAATAGATAACAATATGGTGTTGCCTAGCTCATTATTCAGGACAATATCACCATGTAGCAATAGTTACAGAGGTTAGTAGATCTTCTGAGCATGGTCTTAGAAGATTCCTTGGTCTAGAGAGCACCATGGCAGGGTTGTAAATGAGGGTAGCTGGTTTGATATGTTATAAAACATTGTTTGCAATTTGGGCTGAAGCCAGTTAGGTTAAGTGAGTTGTGTGCTTTGACTGACTCAAAAACAAAATAGCATTGCCCTAATTAGACAGTCAACCTTTGTACATTTAGGGATAAAACTTAAAGGTCACAAGCTGTTTATGTTGACCACTCCAAATTTGATATACTCAAGGATACATCTATTAGTTTTCAGAACTTCTTGTGGGGACTACAGCTAACTTCCTGTCCAATGATATAAAGTTGATAGCATCCTCTGCCCTCCCTGTGAAACTCACAAGAAGTAATGTCTTTTCAGATAGGTTGAATGGCAAAATCAGAATGCAAATGGGAAAGACAACCTGTGTGTTGAAAAATGAGATTAGGCTTGAATAGAATTTGAAAAGGAAAATATTAGGTGAGATTGAAAACAAGTTGTAGAGGGGAGTAGCCATCTACAATTTTTGTGCAACCTAGTGGTCTTGTGCAATGTAAATTGGTGGTGAGGAGGTGGAAATTAAACTGGTTCAAAATTTCATGTAGTCTTCAAGTGTGAGAATTAAAGGCCTACATTTTGGTTGTGAATAGGAATTGAAAGTAAGAAACAAATCTAAGAAATGATGTGAATGGACTTAGTGACTGAATAGAATCAACCATCTGCTTATTTGGGGGTGGGCATTTTTTCAGTAAAATAACAGGATACTCACATTAATTTCTTTGTTTTATTGAGAGCATATTGTACATGGAAGGAAATATCAAAAGTAACCATACTTAAATAAAATATAAAAATTTTGTGTATATAGATTGACCCTGGGCCCCAAAGGCCATATCTCATTCAGGTTACTTAAATAGTTAAGATAATTTTTATAATTGTTTTTAGTAAATTGCTTTTTAAAAATTGAACAGCTGTGAATATGTGCCCCAATTTTGGGGGCCATATACACACACACACGCACACATATATGAAGAAGAAACATTTGGAAAGGTTCTATGCCAGGAAGCTTTAGATTCCTACAGTACTATCAGAGCAATAGAAATGTACAAAAGTCTTAATCTTTCTTTATCAAATCCAACTAGCATTTGTTAACTGACCAATGTAGGGAAGTTACTCTGGTTACAAAGTTCAAATGGAAAACAATCTTTGTCCTCTAAGACCTTCCATTGGAGAATGGCAAGAATGTCATATGTGTATTTTTAAGGAAGATAGAATCAATGGGACTTAAATAATAACTCATCAGAGATTAGTCTTGACCCTTTAAAGAAGTTAATGAAGAGGAGTACATTCCAGGTATAGGGGATAAAGATATAGAGGTAAGAAGTGGAGTTATTAATTGGAGAACAGTTTATAGGTCAGGTTATCTGAAATGTGTAATAGTAAGGGTTAAGCCTACAGTTAGGTTTTAAATGGCAAACTGAGAACTTTGTGTTTTATGTGAGAGGCAGTAAGGAATCATTGAAGTTTCTTGAGAAGGAAGTAACTTTGATTAGATCTGTGCTTTATGTTGATGTTTTGGCAGCTGTGTGGAGGTTTGCTTCAAGAGGAAAGAGAGACTCAGAGTCCACTCTCCAGATCGGTAATGTTGCAATAGCTTAAGTGAAAGGTGATGAAAGCCGGAAGGTGACAAATGTGAACAATATTATAGAAGCAGACTCAATATGACAGCAGCCAATTGATTGTGAGAAGGTAAAGGAGAGGGGCGAATTGAAGATGGTTCTAAAGGTAGCAATCATGGATGACTAGAAAAATGTGATGTCCTTATTAGAAGTTCATGGGTTTTGGGAAGACAACATTGAGTCTTGTACTGGATATGCTGAGTCTATAATGCCTATTGAACACCCAAGAAGAGATATATGACAACTTGTTGGTGATGCAGGAGTAGAATTTGGGAGATTAGGTTTGAATATATTGATTGTACTTCCCAAACTAAACCTCCAGATTCTGCACCTTAACATAGATTGCTAATTAAAGATACATATATTCAAGAAAACTGAAAAGGATTTTAGAGCTCATCTAATCTAACTTTCCCTTTTTAGACATGAAGAAAGCAAAACACAAAAAGATTGACTTGCCTAGCGTGGCACAGGTAGTAGTAGAGTTGGGAGTAAAACAAGGGTCTTCTAACCTTTAAACTTTTTTCTTCTTTTGAGAATTGAGACTTGTAATATATTGAAGTTTTACAGTATTTCCTTCAAAAGATACTAGAAGTTAAATAATAAAATCTTTAAGGAAAAAAAAAATTAGTATTCTACACACATATGAAAGTTCACTACTACATTAGTGTTACCATACCATTTATGTTCATGTTGTCATTGTTAGCCAAACAATTAATGTAATCATTTTTCACATAGTGGAAATCTAGTAGGAGAAACAAATGCCTTAATATTTTATTCTTCCATGAGGAAGGTGTTTTCTCCTTAATATAACTGCAACTTACCAAGGGTTATTCAGTATTCTTCATTTGGACTTGACAATCCAAATTTATACTATATTAATGGATGCTAGTACAGGACAGGGGTATTCAATAAGTTTTGTGAAGCATTTTTTTAAAGCTGTAAATCTATAAGCTCTCTTACCCTGCTTGCTTTTGTAGCTATCAAAAAACTGTCAGTATAACTTTTAAAAAATTTGCTGTGGCTTTTGATAACACTAGTAAGGAAAATCAGTATTATTTATTCCAAAAACAAGCAAGAAAAAAACAAAACCAAAAAACTCTTTGTTTTGTCTTATGACATCTACCTATATCCATCAGTCATCATAAGATATAACTTGTAAGTCTCAGATACAGATGGTATGAAAAATCTAATTATTGGGGGAAAAAATCCAAAAGAAGTAGCTCTTGAGTATTTATATTTTCTTCTAATCTTTATAAGTGCTTAATTATCTACTCAGTTCGTTTCAAATTGAAGTTAAATTCTTTATATGCAAGTCATGTATAATAAAAGTAGATAATAGGAAATTACTGCAGTTTGAGTAGGAGATGAACATGATCTGCGTATGTGTGTGTGTGTGTGTGTGTGAGAGAGAGAGAGAGAGAGAGAGAGAGAGAGAGAGAGAGAGAGAGAGAGAGAGAGAGAGAGAGAGAGAGAGAGAGAGAGTGAGTTAGAGCGAGCACAGCTGTGGTAAATCAGTTAAAAAGGGAAACATGTAAATGTAAATCAGGGCGAAAGAGGCTATTGTAATAACCTTTCAGGAGGTGATGAGGGCCTGATTCAAGATAGTGGTTATTTGAAAAAAGAATAGGGCAGTTGGTTGATTATATGTGGTGAATTAGGGTGATGAATTTGAAATGTTAGTAAGATTTAAGATTGAGAACCCAGGCAACTGTAAGGATTGTGATGGATTTGATGGAAATAGGGAAGTTCAGAAAAGGGTCTACGGTTTTGGGAAAAGATGAGTGATGTGTGTGTGTGTTTGTTTTTAAAGGGGGGGGGGGAGAGACCATAAGATCATAGAGCTAGAAACAAATCTGGAGGACTCTGAGTTGAAACTCTTCATTTTGCAGAAAGGTTAATGGATTTGCCAGTTACTTTGGTAAATGACAGAGTTATAATTTGAAGCAAAAAAAAAATAAATTACAAAATACTATAATTTGAAGCAAAAAGAAAAAAATGAAGTTCAAATCTAATGCTCTTTCCAATTGTACCAGTAAAGGAATTTGTAGAGAGAGATTGAAGATTTTTTTTTTCCAATTGTCTTTCTCAAACTAGATGTTTTTTGAGCCATAGAATTTGAGAACTTTTAAAAGAATAATGAAGCTGAAGCTAAGAGGTCACATATGTAGTTTAATAGCAGACCAAGGATTAGCACCTGAGTCTCCAGATTTTAAATGTCTTGGGGGTTTTTTGTTATTGGTTTTTGTTTTTGTTTTTTCCCTAACATCTTTCATATTCCTGAAAAAGTATCAACTTTGTGTTATTAGTAGATCTTTTTAAAAAAATATATATTTTTTTTAATGAGTTAAGAGTGAACAGTGTGCTTTCAGATTTAGTGACAATAATGTAGTTGTGGAATTAGAAGAGTGGGATTAACCTTTCACCATTTAAAAAAAAAAACCTGGCCTGGTCCCCCCTTTAAAAAAAAATTTGCTCTTTGTTGTTATAGTCCAATTTGGGGTGGTAAAATTCAATCAGTTGGTTAGATAAAATCAAAATGTTTGCTTCTCATAATCTGTGTTAGTATCTTATGGTTTAATGAAAACTAGGCAAGCAGTTAAAAGGAGGACATGGCAGTACAAGTGGCTCTATCATCAAAGTAGCAAATGTTCAAACGTTGACTATAAAGATGATTAAAAAGAATCATTGGGGTTAGGAAGATTCTGGTCCACCTTTAAACTGTATTTTAAAATACCATATTAACCCCTTTAATCATATTTAATAACTCTTACAGTGTCTGGTACATGGTATCCCCTTGATAAATATTTGCTTAATTTAATCAAACCTTTGTAGGTAAAGAAAAGGAAAACATGGGGGATGTAGGAAGGTATACAATATCCCTATTGCATTGTATGCATAATAAATAAGATGTGGTTATTTTAGCAACTCCTGTGGGGACAAAAAAAGGATCCAATCTGTTTTGGTATTTTCTCCTGTAATTTCTCAAAATATTTCTCATTTAATAGCTTTAATATACTAGAAGATAAAAAACAAGGAAATTACTTGATAAGTTCAATTGACACCTCCCTTCCCATCTCTCCCTCTCTAATTTACATATCCTGAAATTAATTTCTAACTTACAGTTTAAAAATTGAATTTTCTTTCCCCTGCCTTTTCTTTTCAAATAACAAGGCAAAATTTAGTTTTGTCACATTTCTTTTAAATAGGCAAATAGTAAATCAAGTCTTTGTTAGTGATTTCCTTCTATAATTTTGACAAAGAATGGCATCATGCCTATAATTTTGTCTGATTTGTAAAACACTATTTTTACTGAGTGCAAATAGTTAGAATTTTTATTATTCATTAAAGATTACTAAGCTGTTTTAAGTAGATTTTATGTTAAATTAAATTATCTTTATGTTTATCTGGTACATTTAGTACTGCTTATTCTAAAATTTTATTGGTTATTAAATATAAAGTAGTCATAATTTAGTGTCCTGCCATTAAAATATAAACATATGCAAGAAAATTTCCATTTTAAAGTTTCTTAAATTGACACTTATGCTTTGTATATTTCCTTTAATACAATTATTCTGTACCTGACATATCCACTGAAGCCCCACTTTGCTTTTAACTTTTATTCATATATATGTATATATTTATTTATTTACAAAATATTTGCATAGGTTATTTTTCAGCATTGACCCTTGCAAAACCTTCTGTTCCAGCCTTTCCCCTCCTTCCCCCATCTCCTTCCTCAGATGGCAGGTAAACCAATACATGTTAAATATGTTAAAGTAAATTTAACTTTTATTCTTATGGCAAATTCTGATCCTGCCTAAATGGAAAGGTTGATAATAAAATTAGATTGATATTGGTAATGTAAAGCAGAGCTTTAACTTTTCCCACTCAAGACCCTTTTTGCACAAGTAGTTTTTACATGACTACAGATATATGAAATAGATATGCAAATGAAACATTTACAGATAATAAATCACTTCATGACTCCCACATTTAATTATGAGATCCTATATGGGGTTGCAAACCACAATTTAAGAAGCTGGGATGAAACTTTTTTCAGTAGCATAATATAATGGCATGCATAGTAAGTCATTAAAATGTAGTGAGATGTATAGAAAAAAATTTTTATATGATTCTTAATTGGTCAAAGGGATACTTAAATCTAAACTTTTTAAAAAAAAATAAATAGGAACAATGGTTTTAACACTTGGAATCCGTTTTCATTCACCTACAATCTACTGTTATATAATCCCTGTTATAGAGAATTCTTACATGCTATAGTTTAATCACAAACATCTCAGTTGGCACATAAAAATTATTTTAGTTTGGACTTGATCGACTTTGTTGACTTTTATTTATGCCAGTTTATCCTATTTTTTTTAAAATAATTTTGCATACTACATGCCCATTAGGTTTGATAGTCCAACTAATTTAGGCTTTAAATAGAAAATAGGTGTTAAAAGTTCATCCCATACCTTCTTTTTTGGAGAGGCATTGGGGTTAAGTGATTTGCCCAAGGTCACACAGCTACTCTGTAAATGTCTGAGGTCAAATTTGAACTCGGGTCCTCCTGACTACAGGGCTTGGTGCTCTATCCACTGCACCACTTGCCTGCCCCTTTCCTACACATTCTAATAAGAACAATTTCATTTCTACAAATATAACTGAAAAGAATCAAACCCAATCTCTGTATGCTTTCCAACATTTAGTAATATGATGGGGAGAGGGTGGAGAATTATTGCAAAGCAGCCACTTGGGGAAAAAATCACTTGGATTTTCAGGTTTAAAAAAAAAAAAAGCAGACTTACTCCATTCATATAGTTTTAACTCATATCTAGGGAAAAAAAAAAGCAATGAGTACTTTCTCTTTCAAAAAAATTCTTTAATTCTTCCTCCTTCCCTCCTCTCCTCTCTTCTTCCCTCCTTCCCTCCCTCTTGTCTTCTTCCTTCTCCTTTGTTTTTCCTTCCCTCTTCCCTGCTTCTTCCTTCTTTTCCTTTTTGTTTCCTGGGCAGGGGGTGGGGTGGGGAGCTACTACCTAAAAAGAAAAATACAATCTATTCTTTTCCAGGAAAGAATACCCCCCTCATGTTCAAAAAATAGAAATTGACCATATTAGGTTGCCACGGCCCCAAGGTATAGGTAAGTATTTTTTTTTTTTTTTTTTTCCCTTTTCTCTAGAGACTAAAATAGGATCTTATACATTTAGGCTGTTATATGTAAAAGATGTTAGTTGGAGACTCAACCACATGAAAGTCTTAATTTGACACTTTGTAGAAGTATGCTGATAATAGAGCATAGTCTAATAAGCTTAGATTATCTTCCTTTATGATGAACTTTTATTATTATTATTATTATTATTATTTTTTTTTTTTTTTTGAGGCAATTGGAGTTAAGTGACTTGCTCAGGATCACACAGTTAGGAAGTATTAAGTATCTGAGACTAGATTTGAACTGAGGTCCTCCTGACTTACGGGCTGGTGCTCCATCTACTGCGCCACCTAGCTTCTCCACGATTAACTCTTAAGGCATTGTTTTTGGTTTTGTTTTTGTTTTTTTCTTTAACTGAATTTTTTTTACATCAAAGACAACTTATACAGACAAGATTGTGGCTCAGAAATCTTTTTACTGAAAAATTAAATTATTTTTGTTAGCATAGATTATAGCTTTCTACCCAGAAAATGGATACAGCTATTGAAATATAATGTTGCTTAGTTTGTTAATTATATTTTAGTGAGGTGCATAATGTGCAGCATTTCAGAGTTAGATAATAGATATTATACCAATCGTTTATGAATAATCTTTCATTTCAAATGGTAGACTAAAAGTGGTAGCCTTTTCAAGCCAGATTTTTATTTTTGTGTTGGATTGTTGCTGTAATGAAAACTAATAAATGGTCTGCATTATTATAATTGGGCAAGTTTGGTGGTTTTGGATGGTTTTTTGGTACGTTTAAAAATTTTTTTCTTATTTAATATTTTATTTTTTCCCAGTTACTTGTAAAAAGCAAATTTAGCGTTTTTAAAAATCAGCTTATCGGGGTTTTTTTGGAGGGGTTTAAAGCAATAAAGCATTAGCAAAGTTTACCATAATTTTGGAGGATTAAGACTTTGATATTTTTATCTTAAAAATTAGGGATTCAGACTACTGTCTTCAAGAGATCACATCTGCTGCACAATTGCTTAATAATTTGTGCGAAATCAAATGCAAATGAATGTTTAGATTTGAATTGCTGTTTTCTTTTTTTTGTTTGTGTTTTTTTTTTTGTATTTATTTTTTGTGATGGTGGTTATTGTTGTTGTTTTAACTTTATGTAGAGGCAGCTATATGGCACAGTGGAATGAATCTTCTGCCTAAGGTTAGGAAGACCTGAGTTCAGACACTTAGCTCTGTGACCTTGGGCAAGTTTATCTCAGTTTTTTCCAAACTATAGAATTAGGGTAACAGTACCTACTTCTCAGACTTTTGATAAGGATCAAATGAGATAATATTTGTAAAGTGCATTATTACTTATTACTATTATTATTTACACATAGTTAAGTTATCTAAAAAGATCCATCATCATGTATCTGCCTTCATTAATGAAGATTTTAATGCCTCATTAATTTAGTACATGATTTCATGAGTTGCCATTTCTAAAATTTTTCATCAGGTTCCTGGTAATAACAACTTCTCTGAACTTCAATAAATTGGCTCTGGGAACTATTACAAATTTTGTTGTCCTGGGATAGTCTTTGAGAATCTAAGTTGTGTCCCTACCATGCATGATGAGTTCTTGTATTCTGACTTAAAGAGAAATATTTACTGAAAAGTGAAGAAAAAAGGGACTGGTGATACTTCATTTCTGGAAGAGTAGGTCTAGACTAGCTTTTAGAATCGCCATTTTGTGGGGGGAAACGAGTTTTTTTCTTTTTTTCTTTAGCATTTTCTAAACTCAAGCTTTTTTCCTTTTAAAAATAATAAAGTTGTATAGGATTGCCATTTTAATCTTTGGGATACCAAAGTTTTTAGTTTAATGTATTTTACATGGAAACAGTTCTAAAATATTAATATGTTGAATATAATTCAACCCAAGTTCTCAAAATAAATTATAAATTTTTTGTACAGTGATGTCCTCAGGAACTTGATAGGACAGTTTACCTCTGCTATAAGGGCCTGAAAGGAAGGACACCTCATACAGAGAAGCATTATCTAGAGAAGAGCATTTTGAATGAGGAAATAGGAGGGAATTGGTGGTTAGAATCATTGATTCACACATCTTGAAGAATAATAGTTTGTATGATAGCAGTCAAGTTGTATAAGAGATTGAAATACTTGTAAAGTTACATAGCAGAGAAGTCTGAATCTAGGCAACATAGGATGAATGCTTAGTATTTAGAACAGGGGAATGTTTTCTGTTGAAGGCAATTTGAATATTTGTAATACTATTCCCAGGCCATACAAAATTATCAACTCAAAGAACCTCAAGCAGTGGGAATTTATTGTACCTAACTTTCAGTCCATCATTGCTTGTGGTTACTTTAGAAACTTAGAGCTCCAAAGATGGGAACTAAACTCTAAGTTGGAGGTGGAGACTGGAATGCAGAATGATACTTTGCCATATACCTTCAGCAATAGATGAGCAAAGTGAGTAGTGGGAGAACTATACTGGCTAAGTGAAGAGAGAGAGTCTGGTAAGAGAAGAGCATAATGTAAATACATGGAACCAAATGAAGGACAGGTGTTCAATTTAATCACTTGAAATGTCATCTTCTGACATTCATGTTAACACTGGACTAATTCATATTTAACCTACATTGAGAGATTTTTTTTTTTTTTGAGAAATTAAGGTACTTTTAATCTATGAATTACCACTTGATGAAGTGTAGAAATACATTTTTGTTCTTTCTTTTTATATTCCTTTAGAAAGCATAACAGAGAAAACAGAAGAGTCTGAATCAGAATCAGAGTCTGAAATCAAGAGGAAAGTACAACCAAAACGTCACTGCAATTCATACCAGTCTGATTTCCAACTGTCTCTTGCTTCAAAAAAAAATTTAACCCATTTAGAGGTGGGTTAGAGAAATTAAGCAGTTATTGCAATTTATTATTATTATTTTTAGCATTTTATGTGGATATAGATATTGTATATTTGCGTATTTGAAATATTCAATTTAGAATCACATGACTGGTTAAGGTTTTGAGAGAGGGTGCTAATAACTTTCCATTTTCCTGTTCCTTTCCATGCCTTGTCCACTTCCCCATCTACTTTCATAGAATTTGATTTGTTTTAGATAATTTTTAATTCCCAAGGGAAAGCTTCATTTCCCTTTATTAGCAGCACATTTTGTTTAAGTGCTCTTAAGAGATGATATTGTAAAATGGATATAGGACTGGTCTTTGAATCAAGATCTGAGTTCAAGTTCTGCCTCTGGTACATATTAGCTATGTGATTATGGTAAGCTGCTTAACTTCTCAATATCGCATTTTAACTTGTTCAAGACTATATAAGAGTTTATACACAGCATAGACATTCTCCTGAAATCATAGACCTACATTTGCCCCAAATTAAGATGAATCTCCCATGTTAGTTGCTATTTATTTTGAATCACCAGTCTCTTTACAACTCTTTGCTAACTTGAAGATTATTGCTCTCATTTTCCCTTAAGTTATATTTGAGATATTAGTGTTTGAATTAAGTTGTACTTATTTCTGCAGTTAATATTCTGTTCTGTATTTAATAATGAGAGAGTACATTATTGAAGTTTAACAGAAAGTAGTACATGTTAATTATATTTTTTGATCAGATAATTAGTCTTCATACAGTTTTGATACAAAATTATTTTGGTAACATGTTCTTTTGACTCCATTTTAATGATTGCTAGTTTAAAAAATTTTGAGATTTAGGTCATCATTAAATCAAGATTAACCTTTTCAAAACGTATGTCCTAAACCCATATAATACCCTGACTACCTTACATTTTTCGATATATGATGAAAGTGTAGATATACTAAATTATGAGAGTGTACTATTAATGGTATCTTCATATTCAACATATTATGAAATTTCTTCCTGATTTGTAAAAAGATAACAGTTCAACTAAACTCCAAGAGTGGTCTGCTATTTACATTATACCAAGATATTTATATGTCTATACTGAGAATGTTCATTCTATGTATTTAAGATCAGCTTTATATTTGAATTCTTAGGTTTTACTCCAGCCATTTACTAGCTTGTAAGTTAGTAAGATCATTTAATTATTTTGGTATAGAGACTTGTCAGTGCTACCCAACTACCATATTTCTGTGAATATGGGTCATTTACCTTTGCCCCAACACAATAGGACAGTTCTGAGATTCCTCTTCTGTTTATGTAAAAGTAATGATTTCCTTAATAGAGTGTTTTCATTTACTATTACAAATCATGTTCCTTGGAGTGAAAGATTGAAGTGGTCAATCTCACTAGATTTATCCTATTTAATCTATAAGTACTGATTTAATTAAGAATAATTAGACTGATTTTGTTGTATTTGTACAAACTGGGAAAATAAAGGTTTTCCTAATAGCTATATGCTGAGGAAAAGCACCCTGCCTCAATGACCCTGTCTTTGCTGCTGGCTCAATTGTGTGAATTTAGTTAAATCACTCAGTTTCTAAGAATCTGAAGCCCATTGAGGGGGTCTATGAACCTACCATACTTCTCCATACACATACATATTTAGTACTGAACCAGATGAGGACCACTTAAGTTAGTGTCTTTGGAAACCAAGAGATCTGTGGTTAGGTTTCAGGGACTTCATGGCCTTAAAAAAATTAATTAATAATTATTTTATAGTATAATGGATTTTCTTTGTGATCTTAATTGTTAAAAGGAATATAAAAGAAGTTTCAGCAAATATATATATATATATATATATATATATATATATATATATATATATATATATATATATATATATATATATATATATATATATATATATATATATGGCACAGTCTCCAACCTCTTTCATCCTACCCCCTCCCCCCCCCAATTAGACCTTTAATTTTATTGAGTTAGGGAAGCTTGATTAAAGAAATTCTTCTACCAATACAGCTCAGTACTTGGTTGTGCCCTGAGGCACTAAGAGACTAAATTACTTTTCTGGAGTCATACAAGCAATATTGTTAAAGATGAGACTTGAATATCTAAGTCTTCCTAAGTTATCTATTTCTCTCAGTGATCTTCATTTCAATAGATAATCTTTGCACTATGACTTCCATTTCTATTTTCTATTTAAAACATTTTTAGTTGGTAGTCTGATAATAAATGGGACATTATTTTTGAGATGTTTTCAATATTTTGCTATTGATGGAGACATCTTTTTTTTTTTTCCCTTCCCATTCCATTGGGAATTTTAGGTTTCTGCACAAAGTGAATATTGTCCACAATGCGGGAAAGAAAGAAAAAATCCAACCAAATGCCAAAATTGCGGGATTACTTTTTCTAAGGATTTACAAAGAAATTGTAGGCAAGCATTAAATGAAGCAGCAGTACCTTTATCACGAACACCCATTCATCATAATTCAGGAGGACAAAAGTCTCAAAACACTGGACTAAATGCCAAAAAATTTTATGGCAATACTTTGGGGAAGGTTCCAGTTGATATAATTGTGAGTCATGATTATGTTGGACAGAATTTTCTACAGTCAAATGGAAAAATCCTTTTACCTGGTGCAAAAATATCTCATATTGCAAGCTTAAGAAAACGGAGTACAAAACCATCTGATCTAAATGATCCAAGTAAGTATGTTTTTATTTTGTATCTCTTTTTATTTTAAACCCCTTTCTAAAGAAAAAATAATTTCTTAGATATTCCCTGAATTTATTTTTTATTTTATTTTATTTTATTTTTTTGAGGATTTTTGTCCTTTTCCAATTTAAGTAAAGGAAGATATGTCAAGTGATAAAAGGCTACTTGTTTGATTAGAATAATTGCAAAGAAAGTTAGCTGTTTTCCTTAACAAATCATTCTGATATATTTTGTTTTTAAATAACTGATTTTCCCCAGTGTATCCCCTTTCTCTCTCCTAGAGATCCATCCCTTTTAAACACAAGCTAAAAGAGAGAAACAAGTAAAATTAGAGTTCAGCTGAAAAAATATATTGACAGAATATGATATTACACTGCCATGTTCTGCCCACTAGTCTTCTACCTTCTGCAGGTTATCTACTGTAGACTTCCTTCTATAACCCAGTTTCAATTACTTTATTGTTCTCCATTTACATTGTTGTAACCATTGTGTTTGTTTTTCTTTTTTTGCTTACTATACTCAGAAAAAATTCATATGAATCTACCCATATTTCTTAAAGAAACAATATTCTACCATATTCAAATAGCATAATTTGTTCAATCATTTCTTAATTTGTAGGCTTTTTCCTGCCATATAAGTTAGGAATATTTTCCATATGCAATTTTCCTCTTTTTGTTATTAGGCTCTTGGGAAACTATCCCTAGAGTTTAATCTTTTAGGTGAAAATCTCTGGACATTTTTGTCACTATTTTAATAAATCCCAGTTGTTTTGAATAGAGGTATCAACAATTCACAATTCATTCAGATCCTTCTAAGTTTTTCTGAAAGTCCTTTTTGTCATCTCTCTCACTCTTTCTCTCTCTTTCCTTCTCTCTCTCTC
The DNA here is from genome assembly GCF_048593235.1 of Sminthopsis crassicaudata. NCBI lineage: Eukaryota > Metazoa > Chordata > Mammalia > Dasyuromorphia > Dasyuridae > Sminthopsis > Sminthopsis crassicaudata. The sequence continues at coordinate 237,943,509 of NC_133620.1, read as the reverse complement.
TCTCTCTCTCTCTCTCTCTCTCTCTCTCTCTCTCTCTCTCTCTCTCTCTCTCTCTCTCTTCCTTTCTTCCCTTCTTACCCTCTGTTCTCTCCCTTTCTCCCTCCCGAGGCAATTGGGCTTTTTGTCATTTCTTTATTTTTGATTTTTTTCCCCCTCCTATCAGCCAATATCTGCCCTTTTATTCCACACCAACTTCCACGCAAGAATTAACAAATACAAACACTGTTACATATATGTATGGGCAAATAAAATACATTTCCATATTGGTCATGTCATATATAGAAATCAATAGAATTCTCTACCATGAAGTAGGTGTAGCATATTTCATCATTAGTACTGTGGAATTATGATTGGTCATTATGCTGATAATGACCTGATACTTTATAAGCTGTTTTCTGATTCTATTCATTTCACTTTTGTCTCGGTTAATACAAGTCTTCCCAAAGTCATCTTCATCATTTCTTACAAAACAATAAAACTCCTATCACATTTGTAGGTCACGAATTTTTTTTTAGTTACTCCTTAATATGAGTACTCCCTCATTCCCATTCTTTGCCACTTCAAAATGACCTATAAATATGTAGTATTATAGTTTTGTTTTGCTTAGGACTGATTCCTTCCTTAATCCATAATCGCTCATTTCCCCTTGCTTTTTTCTCCCTCCTCATTTTCCTGTTGAATGAAATTTCTTTCCTTATTTGTATAAAATCTGTTTATGCAGTCTGATTATGAGATAATGTTCTCTAATTTCCTCTGAGCTCTATCATCTCTCTGTAGTAGAATGAAAGCAGCTTATCCTGTTTTAGTCAGTTATTATTTTTGATTCATGTTTACATTTTTGTTTCTCAGCTTCTATGTGGCTCTAGTTTTTTCATCATTTGAGAAATGTTTAGAATCCTCTTAAATTAAAGGAGTGGAGCACAGTGGATAGAGTTCTGGCCCTGGAGGCAAGAAGACCTGAGTTCAAAATCAGGCCTCAGATACTTAACATTATCTGTGTGACCCTGGGCAAATCACTTAACCCCAGTTGCCTAACCAAAAAAACATATAAATTAATTAAAGGTCCATTTCCCTGTTGCATTGTACTGAGTTGTATTTGTAAATCTATGTCCTTTTCCTTTTGGAATATCACATTCCAAGTTATCTGCAGTTTTATAGAAATGACCGCTAAATCATAATTCTGATTGACTCTTCAGCACTTGAGATCTTTCTTCCCCACCGCTGCCTGCTTACAGTATTTCTTTGACCTGAAAGTTTTAGATTTTTAACTGTGATACTCCTGAGAGTTTTCATTTTGAAGTTTTTTTTTTTTTTTTCAGGAGGAGAGGTTGGTGTATTCTTTCAATTTTTGCTTTGTCTATATTGAAAGTCTGTAAATATTATAATATAGTGTGTTTAGGGGTAGCTAGGTGGCTCAGTGGATAGAGCACCAGCCCTGAAGTCAGGAGAATCTGAGTTCAAATCTGATCTCAAGACATTTAACACTTCCTAGCTGTGTGGCCCTGGACAAGTCACTTAACCCCAATTGCCCCAGTTCCCCTCTCCCCCCAAAAAAATCTAAATAATACATATGTTTCATATGTGTGTGTGTGTATTTTAAACATTGTAATGTTTATAATGAAACTATGATGCTGCTGTTCTCTGTCAGTTTAGTTTAGTTCCATGGAGAAAGGGACACCTACACCCACACACATCTCCTTGCCTCCTGGTATTTGGGGTAAAAATTATGGAAATTTATGCTATCTTTTCAATTTTTGTGCTGTGATGCCATCAAGGGCTCCTGATAGGTAGGGATATTAAATCTAGAGGTTTAGAGGCAAAATGATCTTTTTATTGTGCCTATATTAACTATTTCAAACTCTAGCTGCTGTTTCAGATCTCTAGGCTTTTTAAACTACATGTGCTCTAGAGACCACCCCCTGTTTTTTCAACAGTTAACTTTACTTCCTACTTGACTGAGAAAATTGAGGAGAAAAATGTAGCAACTATTTTTGCATTTTGCTTCTATTTCACTTTCAGCTAAAATCTATGTAAGGTCACAATGATCTTGTTATTGCTAAATCCATTGACTTTAGTCTTTATTTTATTTACTTCCTTACAGGCTTTAGTACATTATCTTTGTCAGGGAACCTTATGTGCATCAGTACTAAGCACTGTAGGTGGTAATTTTCTCCCCTTTTTATAAGTTCTTTGATATATCTTCACTTTGATGACTTTTGGGACAAATACTGGCGTTTCAGTCATATGCACAATAACTATTACCTTACCTTACTTTCCCTGGATTTTTGTGACATTCTTTTTTCCTGTTTCTCTTTTTCTCTGTCTAATCATAATTTTTGTTCTCCTTTGCTAGGTAGTCAACTGTGTCCTTCCTCTTATGTATGTGTATATCTCAGGACTCTGTCCTTACTCTTTTCTTTTCACTAATTATACTCATTTCATCAGCTTCTATGGGTTTCCACTATTACCTCTGCAATTCATTCACAGATCTACATCAGACCCTTTTCTCTCCTAAGCTCTGTTCTGATGTCTTCGCCTAAATGTCCCAAAGCTATCTCAAAATCTACATATGCAAAAAAGAACTTTTTTTCTTTTTAAATTCCCTTTTCTGCCTAACTTCCATTTATTTGTTACCAATATTTATTCCAGTAATCTAGTTTTGAAATCTCAATTATCATCTGATCTTATCTCATATCTGTTTCAGTTACTAGGTTTTATCAGTTCCATCCCATCCAGTGTTATTATTTTAAAATTTATACTGTAGCAAACTTGTTTAAACCTTCATCACCTCTCCCCTGAACTATTTCAGTAGTCACCTACTTTAACTCTCTTCATATCTCTCCCTCTACTCCAACATCCCTAGAATTGCTGAATTGATATTCCTAAAATGCAGGTCTGACCATGTCACTGTCCTGCTCAGAAAATTTCTGTGGTTCCTTTGTTTGGCATTTAAATCACTTCGCAGTGTTGATGCAGAATATCCACTCCAAATAGCCTTTTTGTTTCATGTATACACAAAATATATCATTTACTATTACGTGCTTTGTTCAAGCTCCCCCATTCCTGGAATACTTCCTTTTCTTACCTCTGTCTTAGAATCCCTAACTCCCATCATGTCTCAACTCAAGTGCCACCCCCTTCAAGAAAATTTTCTTATTTCTTTGTTGTTAGTATCCCACCTTTGTCCCTTCTCCCCTCTCCCCTCTTCCCTCATATTTTGTAATATCCTCTATTTATTGCTTGTTGAACATGTATTAGACAGTATGTTGGGTGCTATCTTCAATTTTCATATCCCTAAAATCTCATACAAAATAGATATTATAAATGTTTGTTGATTGAGTGATTTATTGACTTCTCTTTTTAAGATCACCATCCTCTGTTCTTCGGTCTTTTTTCCTGATTTCTGACCAAAGTGCTCTTCTTTGTCTAGGGTAACCACTTTATTAGTATTCTTGATTTCATTACTTCTCTCTTCCTGTCCTTTTCAGTCACTCATTTTCTGCCAGCTCCTTCCCTGTGCCTAACCCAGGTCTCTCATTTCTAAACACAATCTTGACAATCTGACATGACTCTTTTTTACTCGCATTTTCCTAGGAAGAATTCAGTCTTTCTTTTTTTAAAAAAATGGTTTCAGTTTAAAAAACTTTTTCTTGCCTTCTTATCTCTTCCTGTCTTCTTTTTCCTTATTTAAAAAAGGTGGTAGAAAAGACAAATGCCTTGTAACAAAATATATGTACTTTCTTGAATAAAATAAATTCCCACATTGGCCATGACCAAGAATTGGGAACAACTAATATAAAGGAGGTACTAATGCTAAGGGCTGCAACTACAAAGAATGAAATAGCAACATTAGATACTCCCTGAGAAAAAGCATAACATATAATATAAGTACAAAAATAAGTAGATACAAATGAATTCAAATCAACCAAAATACAAAGTAGTTTGGGAAAGGAAAGGTATTAACAATTAGGAAGACCAGGAAAAGGTTTATGTCAATGATGGTACTTAAAATAGGAAGAAAACTCTGAGGCAAAGTTGAGAAGATAATTTATCTTAGGCATGGAGGATGGCCCATGTAAAAGTTTAGAGTTGGGCTATTGAATGTTCCTCTATGAGGAACCTAAAGAAAACCAGTTTGACGTCATTACCACATTATGTGGAGAGATTTTGAAGTAATGTCCAATAAACCTAGAAAGATTGGTTGGATCCAAATTATGAAGGAATTTTTTAGTATAAAGCTAAGTGAATGAGATAACAAAAAAAGGTTATTAAATATTTACAATTTATATGTTTACATTTGTAAACATTTAAGTGTTAAAAAATATTTACAGTACTGATGATCTAAATTTAAAAAGTGAAGACAATCTTTTTTCAGTGAACTTAGGTTTTAACTGTGTTCTTGTTTTCTAAAAACTTAGTAAAAAATAATTCATAAAGAACTTTAAAAAGTTAGTATTTGTTAATAAATTACTATGTGCAGGTTTTTCTGGGGATACCTCTATTATGTACATTCTTCATTTTCCTCACTTATGTCTCTGCTATGATAGTTGCTTTTAATTTGCAGTTGTATTTTCATTTGTATTATAATTTGGGAAAAAAAGAATAGGAATAGATTTTGCCTTTTTTAGAAAATGTTAAGAGTCTTTCTCTGTTCCTGCTTTAACTAGTCAGGCCATTCAGAGTGATGGTGAATAATGTCTAGGGAAAGGCAAATATTGTCTAGGATATTTGCCAGCTATCATAATCTATTTATGTTTTTTGAAAGAAAATTTGAAAGCAAAATGTCTTTAGCTTCTGTTTCTCTTCTAGTAATTTTGTCCAGTGATGATGAGGATGACATTGACAACGGGAATACTAACAGAAGAGAAAGCATATCACCTCGGCCTGCAGATTCAGCACGTTCTTCCCCAGCACCCTCTACAGGAAAAGTAGAAGCTGCACTGAAAGAAAATAGCTGTGGATTAGAACATAGAGGGAGAAGTACTGCAACAGAATCAGAATTGGTGGTCACAATACCAAGAAAAGCAAGAATGAAAGATCAGGTATTCTTTCATTCTTAATGAATGCCTAGGATTCAAAACAGTGTTATTAGTCTATCCATCCATTTTTGCAGTGGTTATAAGGAATAGTAAGCTCTCTGTGTTCAAGGAGCATATCTTCTACAGACTTAAAGTACTGCTCAGTGCACAGTATATGCCGAATCTTATGTTAAAATACTGAATTTCCACTTCTAAAGGTGTTATCCTTTTGAAAAGAGCCTTTTAAATTTAAGTAATCATTCATCAATTTATTTTCTAAAGAGAAGGCATATTGAAAAATTATAAACTGAAATTTTAAGCACTTTAGTTTTTATGCACTAATTTTGACTATTCCAAATAGTGTTTATTTTTTATACTTGATTCAAGTGGACTTGAGCTTATAACCTCTAACACTTACAATTATGTAACCATTGACAAGATATATTTTGAACATATTTTGTCATCTATAAAATAGGGATAATAGTACCTCCAGAACTTTGTTAAACTCACACAGAAACTCTCACAGAAATTCTGATATTCATAGAAAATAGCATGAAATTCAAAACACAAATGTTTATATATAAATCATGTGGGAAATAAGAGTCCTGGGACCACCAAAAAGTAATCTTTACCTAGATAGGTGTAAGTGCACTTTTCTGAATATAGTACATTATAACAAAACATTAATTCTGATATGTAACACAGTAACCATGAAATAACCTGTAAAATACAGGGGAAAGGAGAGGCAACAGCAGGGAAAGGGGAAGGGAAGGGCTGTAATGTGAGAAGAACCCTCAAGTACAAAAAGGAAAGGGATAACCTGCCATTTCTAATCTCCTTTTTGACTGAACTTGATCCTTGGGGTGGAGATGGAGGGTGACCACCATCTCATTTGCCCACAAATTTAGTTGCTTTTCCAATTTGTAAATTTTCTTATCATGTAATTGAAAGGTTAATGTAATTCTTTTTGGAGCAGATTGACAGTTACTTTAATGAATACATTTCTCCTTTTTGTAGATAGTATGAACTATTAATTTGTTAAAGGCAAACTCACCATCAACAGCTACTGCAGACATTTTAGCATGAAGTTTGTTTAATGCTTTATTTTCACTAGGCCACATTACTAACTTTGCACATGCTTGGGCTTAGAGCCCAAAGTACTTGAGCTATTTGGAAGCATGATTGCAACACAAAACTTTGAGTTTTAAAGGCATGCAATAAAAAAATACATAGGGAACTTTTCATAGAATGAACAAGACCAGTAAAATGCCTAGCAGGATACCAGCTTCTCCACAAACTTGAACGCCTCACCTTTCCTTTTTTTCCCCCTCTATTTTATAATTTTATATAGCTATGAATGTTCACACTTATCACTGTATATAAGTGAAAATTAGGTACCTACTACTTATAAAGACGTGCAAATGCTTGAAGTCACTAAAGTTAACTTCATGAATACTTAAATGTTGAAGATTAACTATACTTCAAGATTGTCATGAGGTTCAAATTCAGTAATGCCATAGAGAACATTCTGTAAGCTTCATTTGGTTAGGATATTATGGAATAAACATAATTATGCTATTAAAACTTAATTTCTCCTGGGTGCTATTCTTGAATTTATATAAGAAGCTGATCATCTTAGTGCCGATTTTTAATAATTGAAACGAGAAATCATTCTTCTTTTCTAGTTTGGCAATTCTGTACCAAATACACCTCTAAAACGTCGTAAAGTTGCTTCTCCAGAAACTTTAGTTGATACTACACCTTTAAATTTCCAAAGTCACTTTGAAAGTGTTATTTTGAATTGTCGGAGTATACGAATAGGAACTCTGCGTCGAATGGTAGCAGAGCCTGTAATTGTGAGTACATTCCTTACTTTTTATAATATCTTATCTTACTTGATTTTAAGTTGAATAAAAATCTCATTCTGTATCTACAGTTAGTATCAATGATAACCATTTGCTTTAATTTTATATGTTCAAACTTGATAACTTCAAATTCAATACATGGTCCAGAAGGTGATTCATAATTGCTTTGTCACTTGAGCAAAGTACAGCTTAGAAAAAATTCATTGATTCATTTTGAAAGGAATTCCAAAAAAGAAAAGTGCCAGTAATAGCATCATCAAAATCGAAAGCTCCTAAATTAGTGAAAAAATACTGCAAGCATCCAGAAAGAAGCAGTAGCAAGGAGCTGCAATCAAGATCATATGAGACCTGATAGTTACTAACATAAATGGGAGGTCTTGAAATGCAGTATTTCTTTCTTTTTTTTTTTTTTAATAGTATTTTATTTTTCTAAATACATGGAAAGGTAATTTTCATTTACCTTTGCAAAAAGTTGTGCTCCAAATTTTTCTCCCTTTTCCCCTCCCCCAAAATAGCAAGCAATCCAATATAAGTTAAACTTCTACAGTTCTTTTAAACATATTTCCATATTCATCATGCTATGCAAGAAAAATTAGCTCAAAAGGAGAAAAAAAAATGAGAAAGGAAAAAAAAAAGCAACAAAAAAGGTGACAATTCTGACTTTTTTTTTTAGTTCTATATAACTTTTTTCATTGTTCTTTTATAAGTCTGCAGAATACTCACCCAACACTTCTATCATTTTGGGGGGAGTTGGTAATGGGGCTGGGATGTATGCTGGTGTGTGTAAATGTATTTGCTACTGAAACCTATAAGAAAACTATTACTTATCTTTATTGCTTGATCAGTCCATATGTTTTCCCAGAAAACATGTATTTGAAGTCTGTTGTTCTGGGTTGTTTTTTTTTTTCCACAAGTAATATTTGGTAATGTGCCTTTTGAAAGTTACACACATAGTAATGTGTCTTTTGAATGTTACCATGAATTACTTGCAGATTTAGTTACTCTAAAATGGTTGCATCACATGATTTGCATGCTGGAAGTGGCATTCAAAAGAACTTCAAGGAGAAGTTCTAGGTCATTAAAATCACTACTTTTTTTTTTTTTTTTTTTTTTTTTTTTTTTTTTTTTTTTTTTGAGGCTGGGGTTAAGTCCAGGGTCACACAGCTAGGAAGTGTTAAGCGTCTGAGACCAGATTTGAACTCTGGTCCTCCTGAATTCAAGGCTGGTGCGCTATCCACTGTGCCACCTAGCTGCCCACCAAATCACTACATTTTCTAAAATTCATTCCAACATTTTCTCTTGTTAATTGCCCATCTTCATTTTTTTTCCATGACAAGTATATATATAGACAGATAGCAGACTTTGATGTTCATCTAGGTACAAATGATAGTCTTGTATTCATTTGGTTTCATGTGGTGAGTAGCTAGGCTCATGAAAATTTAGGGGTCTCATTTAAAGGGCCATACATTTTTTGACACTTGACACAAGGAGCACAGTGTTCTGGGTAAACAAGTTTTTTAGGATTTGACCATATATGTAATCATTTTTTCCTTTTTTTCCTTTTTTTTTTTTTTTTTTTTTTTTTTTTTTTTTTTTAATAACTTGAAAATGGATCCCTTTTGATGGGATATCTTTGAAATTTTCATCTTCAGTACAAACCTCCTGTGAATACATATACTTTAGTAAGTGTGGCCATTTTCATTTAATTCCCACTAGTTTCGTTCCTGCTTCTTGTAGTACATTTTAGATATAGAGATAAAGAAGTCCGTGTGATTTTTTTTTTTTTTTTTTTTTTTTTTTTTTTCAAATTATCATATTAGTGAGTATATTCAAAACTAAAGAGCTGGATACAAATGGTTTAGTGTCAGTTGGAAGAAGGTATGTATTTCAATGTAAGGATCTTGACCCTTTCTTGTGTGGAATTTTTTTAGTGCCTTAACTAAATTCATACTTTCCTTGTTTATAGATTACACAGTACTAGATATAGTGGCTTACAAGGGATAACAAAATTAAAAAAAAAAATTACTAGAGATCAAATCTGTAAGATTGAATTTAATAGTGATAAATGCTATTATATTTGGGTTCCAAAATACCAAGTAGTTAAAAATAGGTATGGCTAGCTAAAACTTCTTGGAGAGGAGGGGTAGGAATATGAGGAGTTACAATATGAGAACATTAAATAGCTAATATAATAGTAGACTGCTTTAAGAAATGCATATATCCACAATTAGGGAGGTATTAATTTTCATTTATATTTTCTTATAATTCATCTAGAATAATCTTTTCTATTCTAGGCACTACTTATAGGAATTACATCAAAAAAAGCTTAAACTGTTTCCAAAAACCAAGATTGGTAGGGATCTCAAAATCTTGCCTAATGAGGATCAACTGAAAAAATCTACACTTGATTCTCTAGAATGTACTATCTCTTTGTTCACTGTTTTCAAAAGTGTATAGAATATACAATAGTATATTTATTATATTCTTTGAAGCATTTGATTCAGTAGAGGAAAATGAAAATATAATTCTAAGAGCATTCAAGAATCCTTGTTTGATACAACCAGAGAGGTAACTTTTTAAAGTAATCCTCTATAACTGTCAAGGGAAGTACAAAAGAAATAGACAGGCTCACCGGATCTATTCATCATTAGTGAGGTTGCCATGCTTAGATTGACAAAATGAAGGAGTCTTTTTTGCAAATGACATTTTAGGATATGTCAAACTCCAAATAACATAGTACCTCTTCAGTGCTATCAGTGGCTTTCAAAAGAGAGTGACCTAATAGTGCATGCAGGAAAAAAGTATAATAAAACAAAACCATTTCTCATTTTAATATCTGATATTTGCTTACTTTGAATAGATCACTAGCTGAATTAGTTAGTCCTTACAAATATCTTAAATGAAATAACTAAATGACATAAAGAATAAAAGTAAATAGACCTGGAATCTGGAAGGCCTGAATTCAATTCTCACTGGCTATATGAGCCTGGGCAAGTCACTTAAGCACTGTCTGCCTAGGTTTTTTCATCTATGAAGCAGAGATAATAACAGCACTGATCTTCTTGAGTTGTTGTTTGGATCAAATGAGAGTAATAATCGCTTATACATGTACAATTTTCTAAGACTATAAGATACTAGTCTGCATTGGTATCGAGTTCTCTCTTCCCTTCCCAGTTTTATTTATTTCTTAAACAAAATTTATTTTTTCTTCCTCATGCTCTCTCCCTGAAATCAGAAACATATCTTAATTTTACATCATCCCTCCTTCTCAGAAAACCTGTTTTAACATAGATCTCCTGGAATCATAGAGTTCTTTGGAGCTTAGATCCTCTGGAAAAAATAAATCTGGAATCTCCAGTCACTTTATTGTTCTAAAATGTTTGTCTTTACAGTATTGCTAGTGGTACAGATTTGTGAATGAAAAGGATTCTGCCGATTTTATTCTTCATCAATTCTTAAAAGAACATAACCTTTCATCTTATGACAAGATAGTGTACATACAGAAACAACACACACACACACATCCCACATATACTACAATTTGCTCATCCATTCCAATTTTGTTGTCACTAAAGATCAGCTTGGTTTTTGTTTGTTTGTTTGTTTGTTTCTGTTTTTGTTTTTGTTTTTAGTATATATGCACAAATAGGTCCTTTTTCTTTGAATTTAAATACTTTTTATCAATTTTACCAGCCTAATGGAGGTAGTGGGATAGATCTTCAGTTGCTTCAATTTTCATTTCTCTAAATATTAGTGATTTGGGATATATTTTTTTTCCATCTTGTTGTTAATAACTTAGATTTTTTTTTTCCTTTGAAAATAGTTGGGGAATGATTCATTCTTACAGATGCAGAATTAGATACATACACATTGCATATGTATAAAATCTTGGAAATAAGATTTAGAGAAACAGTGCAGTTTTTTTTCAGTTAGCATTTCCCTTCTAATTTTATCTTCATTGATTTGTTTATTCAATTTTGTCCATTCCCTTTGGTTATCAACTCATTTCTCATCTGTGAAATCTAAATGCTAATTTTATTTACTCTTCTTATATGTTTATGATTATTTCAAAGCATTTGTATTTGGAGCTTATCTTAGTATATGATGTAATGTGTCAGTCAAAATCTAATTTATTTCAGTTTGCTTCATTCATTCATTCATTTGTCATTGCCTCTTGATCTGGGATCACAAGGTTTATTGAACAAGTTAGATTCATTAGATTTTGTATATAATGTAACTAGTCTGTTCTACTCATCAATCTCTATTTTTTAACATGTCATTTTGGTGCTTGCTGCATTGCAGTATGTGAGTTTCGGTGCTCCTAGGTCCCTTTCTTTGGTACTTTTTCATCATTTCCTTTGAGATTTTTTGACCCTTTATACCTCCAGGTGAATTCTTTTATTTATTTTTCCCAAAATTTATTTTATTTGAAGAAACAGAATAAGCAAAAAAAAAAAAAAAAAACCAAAACAAAACAAAACCAGAAAAGCAATACAAAACAAAATGAAATAAAAACAAAAGAAAACGTTATCATGTACCCAGCAGAACATCAGGGAGGATTCAAAATATCTAACAGCAAATAACCAATTTAAGAAGATATGTGTGTGTGTGTTTATTAGTAGAAGAAATATTCACTAATGTCCTTATTTACTTTATTCTTTTTCCCCATTTCATTCCCCCCACACACACACACTCCTAAGAAGGTTATAGTTAAGAAAGTATATATTTATATATACATATGTAGATATATACATAAATACACATATCTCCCTTTCATGCCCCCCCATTCCCAAGCAAGTTATAGTTAAGAAAAAATACATTTATGTATACATAAGTGTGTGTATATATATACATGCTCACACACATACCCAACATACACAAGTCTTTCTTATAAATTCTGCTTCATAACTTGGCTTACTATTATATCTCCTACCCAGAGATATCTCCCTTCTTCCCTCACCCTTAGCTTCTCTATCCTCTTATCTCTCTCCTGCCTTCTTTTTTTTTTTTTCCCTGAGGTAATTGGGGTTAAGGGACTTGCCTTGGGACTATTAAGTGTCTGAGATCACATTTGAACTCAGGTCCTTCCTTCTGACTTAAGTGCTGGTGGTCTCTCCACTGTGCCATCTAGTTGCCCCCACCTTATTTCTTTATATATTTTTGAGGGTGCTAAACCCTTGATAGTATATATGCAGTGTTGCCTATTGAACTCATTCTGGATGTAAGTTTTTAAAACTACAAGCTCTCTTCTCTCCTCTAAAACCTTTGTGTCTATTCTTAATCTGTACCTCATTTGTATAACATTACTATTTTTATCTTTACTCTGCCCATTTTTCTTTTGAGCTTACCCTATTGTTGATGTATAGTATACATTTCCCATGTTTAAAAAAAAAAAACCCAAAACATTTTATCCATGTTTGAACAGTTTGTCTATGTTGAGTTCTTTAAAATTGCTCTTTGATATTGACTCTTATATGTTAAATTTTCTGTTAAGTTAGGGTTTGGTTGATAGAAAGTCCTGAAAATCTCTTAAGTTCATTGAGTATCTATTTCTCATTCAAAATTATAGATAATTTTGCTGGGTATGACATTTTTGGCTGTAGGCCTAGCTCTTTTGCTTGTCTATAAATATGATTCCAAGAACTGCAGTCTTTTACTGTAGCTGCTGCTAAGTCTCATACAATTCTAAGTGTAGCTCCAGCATGTTTTTCTTATTTCTTACAAAATTTTCTGGAAGTTTTGAAATATGCCTGTGTGTTTTCCTTAAAGAATCTTTTAGGTGGTGTTGGTTTAATTTTTTCTATTTCTATTTTCCCCTGTTACTCCAGGACAATTGTCTATGATTATTTCCTGCATTGTTGTGTTAAGGTTTTCTTTTTTGTTCACAACTTTCTGGTAGTTCAAGTATTATATTTCCTCCTCTTGATCTGTTTTCCAGATATATTGTTTTTCTTATGAGATATTTCACATTCTCTTCTGTTTTCTCATTCATTATCATCTGTTTTGTTATTTCTTGGTCTTTCAGATCTTCTGGCTTCTCGTTTCCTGATTCTAATTTTTAATTTAATTTAATTTTCTTCTTTGAGATGCTATATGTACTTCCTTTTTTAATTGGTTGTTTTTTTTTTTTTTTTTTTCCATAATCTTTTTTCCCCCCCTCCTTTTTCTGAGGCTGGAGTTAAGTGACTTGCCCAGGGTCACACAGCTAGGAAGTATTAAGTGTCTGAGACCAGATTTGAACTCTGGTCCTCCTGAATTCAAGGCTGGTGCTCTATGCACTGCGCCACCTAGCTGCCCCTTTTTATTATAATCTTGTTTTTCATGGATGGTTTTAATTTCTTTCCTCAGTGTCTCTCATTTGATTTTTGAATTCTTTTTTTGAGTTCTATAAATTCTCTCTGGACAGGGAGACATTTCGTGTTATTTTTTGGTGTAGAAGCTTTTCTTTACTAAAATGTCTTTTTCTGAAGATGAATCGTGGTCTTCCCTATTCCCATAACATGTTTCAATGGTTCTTTGCAGTCGTTTTTTTTTTTTTTTTTTAAACTTGGAATGGGTGGATGGTGCTTCAAGCTTCCTTTCAGCTCTCCACTCTGACCAGGAACCTCAAAGGGGGGGGGGGTTTCCACCTTTTTTGCAAGTGCCCACAGCCAACAGTGCCCTGCTACTTCTGCAATCACCAGGTATCCTTTTTGTCTCAACAACACAGCTGGGCCTGGTGTTCCCTACTCAATCCCTCTCCATTCTCCCCCCCCCCCCTCAAATAGTCTGCTAGGTGAAAGTCTTTGTAGTTCCTGCTGAGGCTCCAACCACAACCATCTAGCCCTAGGATCCCCACTTGATATTTCTTTGGAGCTAGCCTGGAGATGTTTGCACTTCAGACAGGTTAATCAGGGCCTGCCATCTTCTTAGGTTGTACCCTGAGAGGAACTCTGTTCTGCCCCAAGTCTTTTTTATTTTTTACTAGTCATTGTTCACCCTGAGGTGCAAATTTGTTATATTTGTGGGAGAACTAAAGAGAGCTTGAAATTTACCAGCCTACTCTGCCATCTTCCCAGAATCCTTGAGAAGTTTTTTTGTTTTTCTAGGTCTATAAATTAGTCCTCCAGTAGTTTAATTGGTATGACACTGAATAAGCAAATTAATATAGATAATATTGTCATTTTATTAATTCAGTTTGTCATGAGAAATTCTAATTTCTTTAGTTATTTATTTTTAGGTAATTCTTTAGAATATTTTGTATCATTTTAGACTACCAAGTATTTTCTTCATTCTCTACTTATTTTAAAACAATTTTTCCTTCTATAGTAAGAGTTTCATGCAGTCCTTAGAGCACGGGTTCTAATCTTTAAATATAATAATTTTTCTTTACTAAGGAAATAAATAAAAGAGAAGATCAGGCCTCAAAAAAGCAGCTTATTCATGGTCCCACAATTAGCATAAAAATTGTGACTTAAGCCTAGGGCTTACAAATGAGTTAGAAGTGAAATAAAAATTAAGTTTCACTTCAGAATGATAAAAGTAGCAAAGAAGATAAAAGATGGAAATACAATTGAAAGGGCTTCATGACTAGCATGATTTATGAGGATTACTAGTGGAATATCTAACCATTCTAGAAAAAGAAATTTTTTAAATAAGGTATAAAAAGTCATTAAATCCTCACTACTGGACAAGTATCCTTAGGTCAAAGACAAAAATAAAATACAGAATACAAAATTATCCATGGCAGTACATTTTGTAGTTATAAAAATATGTAGATGCCTGTAAATTCAGGAATAGCTAAATAGGTTGGAATATGAATGTAATTGAATACTGTGTTATAAGAAATAATAAATCTGAGGAATTCAGAGAAGTCTGGGAAGATTTGTGTAATTTAATACTAAGAAATAAAGAGAACCAAGAGAATAATATGCATAATTATAAATGAGACCACTGAAAGGCAGCTTACCTCCTATTCATGTATTGATCAACTTATCTATTGCTTACTTGTATTTCTTTGTTACAAAATGGGATTCACTTTGATTATATAGCAGGATATACTTAAAACTGCTTATTATTTAAAAAAAACTAATGAATCAAGTCAACTTAATGTTTTATTATTCCTTTTTTACAGTTTTGTTTAGATTTTATCAAGATTCATCTGGAGGGTAAGATCTTTTACTTTTTTCTCATTCCAATGATTAAAGTATGTTTTATAAAAACATTAGATGTTGTGGTGCTAAAGGAGTAGTTACTAAAGTAGTCATTCAATATCTTCATCAAATGCTTAAGCAGTCTTTCAATATATTTCCTTTTTCTTTGATCTTTCAATGGGTGAATAATACAAAGATAAATAGAGTACAGTCTAATAAAGCATCATCTTAACCTGAAGCACATGGAATGACTAAAATTGAGCTTTATACTAAAATCGTAGAAACTGAAAATAAAACTAGAAGACCTGGGTTTACGACTTGTATTTTCATAACTTATTGATTGATTATGTGATCATAAATACAGTCATTGACTGACTATATGATCATAATTACAGTAGCATAGAGTGTTTAAAATATTAAAGTTCTTTATATATTTTATCCTATTTGATATATTGCATAGATTTAAAGCTTAGAAGGGAATTTAGAGGATATTGAGTCCCTTTCCTTTTACAGATGAAGAATACTGAGGCTTAGAAAGGTTACCTGCCTCTAAAATATAGGTGATAATGGCTGCAATTACCTTCTCTAGAATTGTGAGCCTCAAATTAGTTAGTTTTAATGCACTCTTTAACTATTGCTGTTGACTTTAATAGTCAAATTAATAGCACACTTTTCTCTTTAAAACTATACTGTTTAAAAAAAAAACCTACAAGTTGTAATAAATACAACTTGTCTTATCCTTTTATCTGGTTTGAGGAATATTTTGCTGATTTTTTTTTTTTTTCCTCCAGAGTTTGAAAGTGGTGATATACAAGAGATTGATTTAAAAACCGCTGAACTTACTAAATGTGAATGGTGTAGTGTCAGAAAATTACCTGTAGTATTTCTCCAAACAGTACCAGCTGCTTGTCATAGCCTGAGAATGCAACTGAAGATGAATCGAGAAAGAGATAATTCTTGGTATGATTGTGAAGGAGAAAGTAAGTTAAATTGATAAGTTGAAAATTGGGTTGGGGCCAAGTAAATATATATATGTATGTTATTCTGCCTGGTTTAAAGGAAGAGGTTCAACAACATCAGAATTCATTTACTTATTACTTATACATCAAATACTAGTTTAGTGTATTCTTTATAATAGATGCTCAATAATTATTTTGTAGATTTTGTTGAAGGCTGCTGCAGTCTTAGCTTATATGAGGTGGTTAAAAAATGGAAACATTTCCCCCCCCCCCCCAAATTCTCTCCCTCATTTCCATCATTTTCCACTCATTAAGAAGGAAAAAAATATGGTACATAGAGGAAGTCATGCAAAAATAATTCCACATTAGCCATGTTGGGGAGGTGGGGCAGGAAACTTTTTTTTTTTATCTGCCCTGAGTCCATCATTTTTTTGTCTAAAGCTGCAAAGCATTTTACTTCAAGAGCTCTTTAGAGTTATGGTGGGTCATTTTATATTGATTAGAATTACAAAATTATTCACAGTTGATTATCTTGATAATTTTGCTGTTACTGGGTAGATTATTCTCCTGGTTTTGCTCACTTCACTTTGTATTATTTCAAAGAAGTCTTCATAAGTTTTCCAGAAACTGTCCCCATCATCATTTATTACAGTGTGAGAGTATTTCATCATATTCATATACCATAACTTGTTCAGCACTTCCTAAACAGACGATGAACATCCATCCCCTCAGTTTCTAAGTTGTCATTGCCAAAGAGCTGCTATATGTTTGTGCATATAAGTTCTTTCTTTTTTCTTCCTTTTTCTATTCCTTGGGGTATAGATGTAGAAGCAATAATCTTGGTTCAAAGGATATGACTGTTTTATAGCTCTCTAGGCATAGTTATTTGGAACATTGTCTAACCTACTTGTAAATAACTTATTAAACCAATTTAAAGTATTGGATTTGTTGCATATGTTTATGCTATTTAAGTTACTTGATTGATACATCTTTATGGGTTGAACCCGGTTTCCTAACTGCTCCACGGACAGACTCAAAAGGCCTTTGATCACATATGTGTTTCACCCTTTCCAGATAATGACTATCTTAGTGTTATTCAATTAGTGAGCAGTATTCAATAATACTTAACTCTGTTCTGAGCATTATCTTAAATATAGTTATCTGAGAAGCTGGCTGTCCCTGACAGAGGACACTGCAGCTAGTTATAGTGTGTTTACTTGTTTCCAATTAGAAAAATAAAAATATGTTATATTTCAGAATCAGTTGTGGCCTTTCCCCCCCAATGTTGACAAATACATTTCTTTCTTTTTAGGTCCTGAAGAACAATATATCATTTTAATTTTTGAAACTGGCCTTGATACACAGGCAACTATAGTATTTGAAAATATCATTACTGAAATTGGTAACAGAAATAATATTCCTGATTTTTTTGTGAAAATCTCCTTTGAAGAAGCCAATGGAAGACTTGTTGCTTTTACAAAAACTTATGAAGAAGTTTCCAAAGCAAGTTCTCTGCAAAAAGAAAGCAAAATAAAAAATGTAATTTTTCTTTAAAAATAACTTTACAATTGTAATGTCCTCCAAGGAATACTTAGAATCTTAAAATTTTAAATATGGTTGAATTCATCACAAAGCCTTTTGTTATGTTAATTAGTTTAGTCATCACATTGTTCTTGTGTAGTTAAAGTATGGCAGCAATCATACCAGAAGTCCATATTGTATGCATTCTACTATTCACATTTTTTTTTTCATTCTCTACTTTCTTTCATTGCCCCTCACCTCTCACTTTCCCTTTCTTCATGCCTCAACTTGTAGATAGCATTGGTATAATTGGTATTGGCATAATGCATCCCTTTGTTTATTATCTGTAGGATGGGAATTTTTGAGAAGATAACTTTTATTTTTATTGGCAGTGTATTTATCTCCTTCTAAAAGAGTGGTACTCATTGCAGGTCATTTGGAGCTATATTTGCAGTCACTAATAATAACCAAAAGAGCCATACAATCATAAAAATTTATTAAACTTATTTATACCAAATAGTATAAATGCTTCAATACTTAGAGAACCTAAATTTAACTAAGGTTTGTTACAGATTTTATTTAGCTATCATAATAGTGAACATTTATATAGTAGTTAAGGCTCTGTGCTAAGCAGTTTACAATTATTGTTTCAGCTTAGAAAATCCCTATGATACAGAATGCTATTATTATTTTAATAGATGAGGAAACTGGCAAACAGGATTTAAATGATTTGTCTACAGTGACATAGCTAGTAAATGTCCAGAGGCCAGATTTGAACTTTATTAGACTGTACCACTTGTATGTATGCCCTGTCATTTTAATATGGCTTTTCTTCTGTGATAAAAGCTTAGTGCAGTTAGATAAAGATTAATATAGAGGCAGATTAAGGCAAAACTACTTACAAAATTAAATAGGAGATTAAAGAAATAGTGGAAGTGAACATCTGCTTCTGATTGATTTGGCTTCAGAAGATTCTACTAGAAGAGTAAATGAGACTTAAAATATCTGCTGTAATTTCTGTTTTTTTCTGAATCTCTCATTTTTCTTATATCTACTTTATATCCTATATCACATTTATTAGTGTAAATGATCTGTTCCCCTTCCCTCTCATCATCGAAGTGTTAGCTCCCTGAGAGCAAGGAATGTTTTATTTTTCATCTCTTTTTACATAGTGGCCAATGCAATGCCTTTCATGCAGTTATTACTTAGTAGAGGTTGGTTGAATTAAAACTATTAATCAAAAATAGAAAATTATACCACAGATTTCAGTTGTCCCTTTTGAAAGTTTAGTGCAAAGAAGTGTTTCTTGATTCATTCTTAGCCTGTCACTTAACTTTAAAAAACAAAATCTATATATAATTCTTCCCTCTGTGTTTATATTCTTTTTTTTTTTTTTTTTTTTTTTTTTTGAGGCTGGGGTTAAGTGACTTGCCCCAAAGTCACACAACTAGGAAGTATTAAGTGTCTGAGACCAGATTTGAACTCGGGTCCTCCTGAATTCAAGGCTGGTGCTCTATCTACTGTGCCACCTAGCTGCATGTAAGAATCAATTTCATCTTGGCTTTGGAAACTAATAGTTATTTTAATTTTCTTTACAAGGTTTCATTTGAACCTAAAATACAGTTAAGAAATATAACACCACAGTTCCAGTTTTTTGATGAGGACGAGGAAATTGGAGAACCACATACTGTCTTTATTGGCCCTATTGAAAAGTGAGGATCATTCTATACTCTTAAATGATGCTATATTATTGGGGGGGGGGAGTGTATGTGTTTATGTGTACTTTTTTTTTTTTTTTTTTTTTTCTTTTTGTTTCAGATTGATAGTATATCCACCACCTCCAGCTAAGGGAGGCATCTGTGTTACTAATGAGGATCTGCACTGTCTAAATGAAGGAGAATTTTTAAATGATGTTATTATAGATTTTTATTTAAAGTAAGTTAATTTTTCTGTTTATATTTTTAGTGATATAGAATCATTAATTGTTAAAAATTCTTGTTACAGTTTTGGTTTTCATTTTCTATATACATTAAACATTTTACTGGAGTACATTAAATAGGATTATGTCAGACAAACCAAAAGAGAATTTGTTTCATTCATTTTTAGTTATAAAAGAAATCAATTCTAGCAAGTCAGCTACAAAGCAAACCATTTTATTAGAGCTATTTTTCTCATATACATAAAACTATTTATTCTTTTGGAAAATGTTCAGTTCTGACATATATTTACACAAAATGTAGAAAAAATGTTCAAGGAAGATTAGAGGTAGAATTAAACTGCTTTGGATAAAAAGAAAAGGACCCAGAGCTCTCTAGAGACTTACAGAGGACATGCTTATGGCTAAAACATGTTTTGATTGCAAATGGAAACTTGCACAGGTATTTTTGGTAATGGGATTCCACTCTGCCATTCCCTCCTTCAGACTAGCTGAGCTACAAGATCCCTTCCATCTTTAATGTTCTTTGAGCTTTCTAATTTAATTTCTTAGTTTAGCATTTGTTTTTCAAGTTTACAGAACAACTTATGCTTCTGAAATCAGCTAGTAGCACATAGCAGAAATGGGAAAAATATGTTCCTTGGTAGGAAATAACCTTTTATATTCTCCAAATGCTTTTATTTTGGTCTTTTCTTTTCCTCAGATACATAATGTTCTGATTTGCCTAGCACCAATTATAGCATTAACAATATTCTAGGATTCAGTGTGTATGCTATTTGGGGGGCATTAAAAAGTAGTTGAGTTTTATTAGTGTAAAATTTTGTTATTACAAATCTAATAAATGTACTAAATAGACTTCCTGATTCATAAGAACTGAAACATTAGTTTTCCTAAAATTAAAAGTATCTTATAATACCTTTTTGGTTCAGATACCAATTTATGTAACTTTATAAGATGTTATGCTAGAAATCATAAGCATCAGATTTCAGTGATAATGTCAGAGCAATTGAATAAATATGCAATAAATACCTATGCTGTATAAAATTCAGTACATTTTGTAAATTGAAAAAAAATTTGATTAAAAGAATTTTAGAATGGAAAGGATTCCATTGTCTAGTCCAGACTTTTACTTTGAATGAAGAAAATAGTTCCATAAAATTCAGAACATATTCTGGCATTTATTTTTTCCCAACATCCTGACAAGGGAGGGATAGTGCTTTTGCACTGTTAATGCAGGAAAAGCAAATTGAAACTTTTAAAATGTGAACTATTATTCATGTCAAGAGTGGGGCCCAGGCTCTTCCTTTATTCTAGCTATAGTGTTCTGTCCTTTATTTTTAAATCCAAAAAAAAAAAAAAAAAAAAAAAAAGTGATATTTGTAGAGTGTTGTAGTGCAAAACATTTGAAGTACAATAAGTGTTTTTGTGGTGAATTCACTTAAACTGTAGAAAACTTTTTGATACACTTGTAAATATTTCATGGTAAGAAGGAGGAATATGTATAATATGTTATAATTGCTGCTTCTTTCTTCCTCCATCTTCTATATAAAACTTGTGATCCATCCTGCTCAATATAGAAAGTAATGGGCAGATAAGCAATGAGTTATGGATGTGAAATTAAACTGATGATATTCAAAAAACTTCAGATTTTATATAATCAATTTAATAGTAGAAAAATTAATGTGAAATTGGTAGAAATTTTTTGACAGTTTAGATAAAAATACTTAAAACTTTTAAGTCATGGTTTCATTTCTTTGTATTTATCTCAGAGGATGTTATATAAGTGAGTCACCACTGAATAATCAAGTAAAAATCACTTGTTTCAGTTCCAGGAAATGAATACATATTTTGGATTAAATTTCTTTTTGATATCTGCATTTAGATCTAATTATTATTAACATAATAATTGACATTGAAATATAATGGAATTCTCCTGAACTAGGTATTTGGTACTTGAAAAACTGAATAAAGAAGATGCTGATCGAATTCATATCTTTAGCTCTTTTTTCTATAAACGCCTTAATCAAAGAGAGAGAAGAAATCTTCATGAAACAACAAATCTCTCGTAAGTTATGTTAAAAAATTTTTTTTTATTTGTTGATGTTAATAAAAGTTGCAGCATGCTATTCTGATTGGAAAATTGTTTTTTGTAACATCACATAGACTATTTATCTTAGATTGGTAAGTAAAAAAGAGGTGTTATTCCTAATATTTAAATCTAAAGGCAGTTAGCATAATATGCCTGAGTTTTTTTGGAAGGGATTGGGGAGGAGGGCATTTCATTCTTATAAGAGACAATATACAATGTTATGCCAATGGTGATATGATTAATTTTTTGCAAGAAGTGCAAAGCACGTATGTTACCATGACTTCCCTAAAGTACATTAGTTTGAAGATGTGGCTTTATCTCAATCTTTGTTTCTTCTTTTCCGATTCCTAAAAGTTTTTTATTCCAACAAGCATTTAAGTTTTAGTTTGAAAATGAATATTGTTATAAACAACAGGGAGATGATGCTTTAAAAATATTTACATTGCATAATTTCTTAATTTCATCTTATAGAATACAACAGAAGCGACATGGGCGTGTTAAAACATGGACTCGACATGTAGATATTTTTGAAAAAGATTTTATTTTTGTTCCCCTCAATGAAGCGTGAGTAGAAATTTCCTTTGTATCTACTACATTTGTGGTGGCATTTTTAGAATAGATACTTGTTTTTAGGGTAAAACCAAATAAACTGTTAATTACTTTTACAAAACAATTTCTTGTTAAGAATTTGTACATCATAATATTTTGTAAAGCTACTTTTTTTTTTGTAAGATATTTATCTAGTGAATCCCACGTGACATTGCTAGATCATAAAATTTTCACATAGATTAGTATAGCATAATTGTCCAAGTATTTTTCAACTGTTGGACATGTTTTTTAGTTTTTTGTTATCATAAAAATTGTCACTATAAACATTTTCAAATAAAGGTATTTTTTTCTTGTTGTTATCTTCTTTCAAATATAATTCCATTAGTGTAATTTTCCAGATCAGAAGGGAACTGCTGCAATGTCTTGATTTGGGAAGTGATACAATCAGACCTCTGCTTTAAGAATATCATTTTGGCAGTTTATTTTAGAGATTGGATTGGGGAAGGTCATGATTATTAGGAGATTTTTTTTAAGGAGGCTGTTGTAATAATATGTTTGAAGTAGAATGAGACTGATGAAAGAGAAATTGGAAAGATAGATTCGGCAAGATTGCAACTAATTGATAATGAGGGAGTGGGGTGGTAAGTGGGAGTGAAATAATGAGAATAGTATTATGACTAGGAAATGAATTATTATAATTATTTTAAAACGGGTCATGGGATTAATTCATACAAAGATGGAAATGAAAGGAAACAAATTTTTAATAAAATAGGTTCGCCTATGAATCAAATGAGTGAATAATAAAGAACCAGACAGCATATCTATTAAACAGGGTTTGAAATAGTCCTCCCTCTTCATAAGTGACCATTCACATTAGCAATTCAAGTTAATTGGCTTTGAGGAGGAGGGAGGGGAGGGAGGAAGAGAGAAAGAGACAGACAGATAGACACAGTCATTTTTTAAAAGTACTAAATATTTTTAATTTGTTTAGAAGAGCAGAACAAATACTTTTGAAATTCATTATTGATTTTAATGAATGTCACTAATACACAATAATTGGTTTTTTGTTTTTGATATTCTCAATTTTTCTGCAGTGCACATTGGTTTTTGGCCGTTGTTTGTTTTCCTGGCTTGGAGAAACCCAAATATGAACCAAATCCTCAGTACCATGAAAATATTGCCAACCAAAAAAGTTCAGCTGCAGAGGATAGCTGTACTTCTTCTTCTTCATCAAATGAAATGGATAGTTTACAAAACTCTCCTGCCAAGCCTGTAATTAAGAAAATACCAAACAAAAAGCATAGCATGGCTTTAATTGACTCAAGCATTATAAATGAAGAAAGTGACTCATACTGTCAGAGGAGCCCTTGTAGTGGAAAAAGTGTTCTGAAAAAAGTAAATCATATTGAATGTGAAACTAAACTAGAATCTGCCTGTCAGAAACTTGATAATAGGACTAAAGATGAGAATGGCGTGCAAAATGAATTTCTAGCTTCACATCATACAGGTATGTTTTTAAAAAGACTAAGATCTAGAATGATTGTAATGTTTTTTATGAAGAAGATTAAGAATTAAGATGTGGTTTTAAAGGGAAATAAAATCATTTTGGTATTAGAAACAAAGGTAAAGTTTCTCTAATTCCTTGTGTCTTTCAACTATCTTATAATAAATATATTTTAAATATTGCTGATAGTTCTTTCTTATTTCCTTTCATGTGGAAAGATAGAAGATTCCTCAGAATAACATCATAAAAACTTCCCTAAGTGTTTATGTAATGTAGTGTTGCCCTGAATTTAAATTAAAGTCAGATGTGTCAGGTTTAACAAACATTTTTAAAACATTCAATAGTTTATAGTAGTCTTGATTTTTTTTTTTTTTCAGGAGTTTAAAGTATTTTATAAATATATAATATATAGTAACTTTTAAACTTAACAGGAAAAATAATAGGGAAGAGAATATGTATCAGAAAAGATAGAGAAGGAAGAATATAGTTTGGAGAGAAAACACAAAAGGCAAGGAATAAAATTGGGGGGGTAGAAGTTAGAAATAACATTGAAGAATGAGGGTGGGTCAATCCTTCATACCTGTCTTCTTCAGAAATTATGACACAGACTCTTCATTTCAATTCAGCAGATATTTGCTAGGTACTTATTTAATACTAGACATTATGTCAGTAATACAAAGGCAAAAGAAAAAATACTTTTCTCAAAAAGGTTGTAAAATATGCACATATAAACAAGTTTGAGGGAGAAGCCATTCCAGAAAGCCATTTGAGTTAATTCTAGCATTTCAGCAGAGACATAGATAGAAGAGAGTGTTCTAGAGACAAGAAGACAGCAAAGAGAAATAGAAGCCAAACTAGAATGTTGAGTTCAGGAAACAGTTAAGATTCTAATATGGATGGAATGTAGAGTATATTAAAGAGAATAATATTAAATAAGCTGGTTTATGGGGAATCTTAAGAGTGCTTTTTCATCTTTAAAGCAAAAAAGGATTCTCTTTTGTGTGGTAAAAAGGCTTGGATAATCCATTTGGTGAGTGAATGATTATCACTCCTTTGTCTCTTCCTGGGTATATTCTTGGGATTAAAAAGACGCAGTGGTCTTTTTATACTTTTGAATATTTAAAATATTTGGGTGATGATTTTGATGGCATGAAATCTCATATCTAATTGCCATTGATTTGTATAATTTCACAGTCTTCATGTTATGGATATCTTTATCCTATTATAATTTCTTGATTTGTTTTATTTAGCTAAATAGTAAAACATGCTGTGTATGTTTCTTACTCAAATTGCTAGTATTTTGAAAATTTGATTTTGACAGAAATGTGTCACCACTGAACAATATCATTCAAAATGCATTCTGTAAATGTCCAGTTATGTCTTAGTAGGGGAAGAAGTGGTGATTAAGCATTAAGCTGCTTGTAATATAGACAAAGTAATGGGTAATTTTATATTTTACCTGGGTGTTTTAGTATATATAGTCTTGATAATCTTGCTAAAATTTTCAGCCATTCTTAACAGGAGGACTTTGTAATAGTTTACAGGAATAATTTGGAGGTAGTTTTCATTTTATGTTGTGCAGAACATGAGTTTAAAATTTATTTCTTGAAATTGGAAGGAAATTGCAGACCTATTTAATTTGTTTACTCTTATTAGCACCCAACTTTAACACTGGCCTTGTGCCCAGATTTTAATATGTTGGGAAATAAGAGAAAAGTAGAGGCTTTGGATTTGTTGTTGTTCCTTTGTCTTTTGTTTGTACTCATATTAATAGGAGCACCACATATTGCTCATTTGAAAACTATTGATATATTGCTAGATTCTTTTCACCACAATCAAATATAGTATCTTTTTTATATGAGAAAAATTAATTTTGAGTTTCAATGTACCTGATTTTCAAATAGGTTTTGAAACAATCTTTTTACAACATTAGGCATATCGAACCATTTTTGTATCAAAATTTTCCCTTGTATTCACTATAGTTTCCTTTCTTATCCATCTGAGTCTCTCGCACCCAATACCACCACCATCCCTACCACCATCCATTTTTAATAATATCACTTGTCTTATCCTGCCTGTCTCAACTTGGATTACTTTTGCCATAGGCTAATGTCATCTATTACAAATTTCTTTGTTTTCAGTCAAGAAAAATAACATGTATGTATAAAGATGTCTATCATAAACACAAAGTTTAGGAAGGAACATTCTGGCAATTGGTGTCAGGAAAGACTACTTATAGTAGATGGTACTTAAGTTGAGCCTTGAAGGAAATAAGGAATTCTACAAGGTAGACATAAGGATGTTGTGCTTTGTAGGCATAAAGGGTGGCTTATGCAAAAGCAAGGTGACAATCAAGTCTCATTTATGAGTAACAGGTTTTGTATATTTTACTGTATTTAGAGATAGCTTTCTACTTTTGTACTCTGATGTTTCATAAGGGATGATTCATGGACTTTCATTTACTTAGACTCAAAATGCTCCCACAAGCACCTCAAATTTAGCATTTCCAAACAGAATTGTCTTTCCCATTTTCATATATATATATGTATATATATATACATATATATATATATATATATATATATAAAGAGAGAGAGAAAGAAAGAAAGAACACACTAACCAATCTTAAAAAACAATATTGCTGGGGCAGCTAGGTGGTGCAGTGGATAGAGCACCAGCCTTGAATTCAGAGGACCCGAGTTCAAATCTAGTCTCAGATACTTAGCACTTCCTAGCTGTGTGACTCTGGGCAAGTCACTTAACCCCAGCCTCAAAAAAACCAAAACAAAACAAAAAACAATATTGCTGTTATTGTTATTGTATTATTATTGTGTTACTGTATATACCAAAAATGGTTCTCTCCATTCTGCTCATTTCAGTCCTTGTCATTTGATGTAGGTCTTTCCATGGTTTTTATAAGATCATCAAACTTATAATTTCTTATGGCACAGTAGTAATCCATTACAGTCATATACCACAACTTGTTTAGTCAATTGTTAAGCATCTCTGCAATTTCCTATTCTTTGTTCTCCACAAGGAGAGCTGCCATGAATATTTTATAACATATATGTTCTTTTCCTTTTTCCCTGATCATCCTTTAAAATAGACCTATGTCCTTAAATGATTGGATCAGTTCATAATTCCACCAACAATGAATTAGTGGCTCTTTTCATATTCCCTCCAATGCTTGTTTTACATTTTTATATATTTATAAATATATATATTTTCTCCTTCAATCATTTTAGTCAATCTGATAGGTGTAAAATGATATCTCAAGGTTATTGTAATTTGCATTTCTCTAGTAGGCTCATCTTTCCATAACTCCTTGAACCATGACTGGTGCAATTTTTTTATCACTTTTGCCAATCTACAGGGTGTGACTGAAACCTCAAGGTTATTTTGATTTTCAATTGTTGTAGGTGTCAGCAAACATGGCACAAAAAAATAGGGCTTTTCTCCCCCATCAAGCCCCTGGTTATGCAGCCCATCAGCAATCTACACTTCATCTGTGGAGAAATCTCATCCTCTGATTCATGTTTTCCCACTACTCCAGGTTACAATTGCCCTCATGGGTTCTAATACCTCCACTTACAACAGGTAGACTCTTCAGGCAGCAAATTCCCTCTATTCTCATCCAGTATAAGATCTTCTCCCTTTTTGACCATCTCTTTACCCATAGGAATATTCATCAGTAGAATCTCTTCTCTCCTCCCAAAGTTACATCTCCATTTTCGACCTTTTCTGCCCTCTTCCTCCTTACCCACTTCCCTTGTGGGTTCTTTTCTTTCTGAGACCACAGAGGTCACTTTCCTTTCATTGCTAGCAGTTGATTTGAACTGATGCATCATAGTCTTCTCTCCTTCTCTAATCCCACAAAAGAAGCATTCACCTGTAGGTACACACCATTAATGTTCTCTTTTTGCTCTTGTACTATGATCTCTACCAGATTTCCTCCTTCATCCCTTTCTCCTTGTATATATTTAGAACTCTTACTAGACTTTCTGTTATTATTCTGTTGCTATCTTTGCCTGCTGCATTTCATTCATTCCTTTATTTCTGAGATTTGCATTATTTAAGAGGCAAATAAATTTCAATTTTGATTTTCTTTTTTTATTCAAACTTTTCTTTATTACTTTATTATCATTTCATTTGGTTAGACTTAGATTTGTAGGATAGGTTACGCTGTACTATATGCTCTATTTGGAATATATTCTATTAACTCCTTATTTTTCTAGTGGGTATAGTATAGTGTTGCATTTTTCTAAGGTCTTTTCATTTGTATCTGAAGGTCTTTCTCCTGATAGTTGCCTGAATTTGTTGTTGCTGATTTTAATTGAGTTTGCAGCCTTAGATTTTTTTTTTTTTCCTGGAGCTAAATTGTGAATTCACTCAACTGGAATTTGATTTTCTACATTTAAAAATTCTAGGTAGTTTTCTTTTATTATTTCGTTCATTATGGTGTTAAGATTTTTTTGTCCTGTTATAATTTTTCAAGATACCTATGATCCTTATGTTGTCTCTGCTCTTTGTGTCTTTGAATTATTTTCATAATGCACTTATTTTCTTGTGGTGTTCCTATTTTGTTTTTCTTCTAGATTGTCTTCCCATTCTTACAGTTGTTTCTTAGGTGAAACTTGTTAGATTCAAATTTTTTCTATTCCACTCATAATTTTTGCTGTGCAGAATATAAATAACAATCATTTTTTCTTTAAATCACTTGGGGAAAGGTGGGCCATGGTACCATGTTCTCCTTAAATTTCATACAATTCTCTTGTCTCATCTAGTGTTTGATCATTTTTCTAATTTTTGCAGTATTTTTTTCATAGATACCTAACCGTGTTTATTAAATGTTGAATACATTTCCTTCTTTTATTAATTGGTATGTTTCCTATTTATCTTTGGGTTTTCTTGTTTCTAAAATCTTTGTTTCTAAAATCTTTGCTACTTTTTTTTTAGTCTTTATTTCTCTTTCTCTTCCACCTTCCCCCCTTCCCCTTTATTTTCCTTATTGCTCACTACCCGACTAAGCTCCACCTGGATATTATGCTCTTTCTCTCAGGCTTGGTGTAGTGTTGTGTACCCTTCAAAACATAGGGTTTCCTGAATGTGATTATTTGTCCTACTCTTCCCCTCAGATCTTTGACTAGACACTATAAGTTGGAAAATTATTTTGATATAAGCTTGTGTGGTATCGAGGGCAACCTTAAATACTGTTTTGGGACTTGGGGGAGTTCAGAATTAATGAGTTTCAGTTCTTTGAGTAGGGGGCTTATGTTTTAACTTTCCTTTGGATTCTAGTTGCCCTAGAACATAGAGATAGCTAAAATTGTCTTATACTTGATACATAATTAATATTTTGGAAGAAATTTCTGAAGATAAATAAAAAGCAACAATGTTAAATAAGCATGATTTCTATACAAGCCAAAGTGACTAACCTTGAGGTCAAGATGCATGGAAATAATAACCTACAAAAGAATATAGGTAGTCTAGAAAATCAGGACAAATCAGAAAATCTGAAAACCCAGTCCAAGAGAAGCTTTTGTGATATGCACAGTTAACATATATTTAAAGCCATTGTCATCATTACTGAGCCGACAATACAGCCAAAACCTAGTTCAGAGGCTTGCTGTTTGAGGCAAGTGGCTAAAAATGCTATAATCCAAGGGTATAAATTTCAGTATAAATTCTGTGACTTATTTTAATTAGTACTATGACTTTAATAAAGAAAAGTTTTTAAAAAGTCCTTTTCTTAAAAAAAAAAAATTCCTAACTTTTTTTTTCTCCTTCACTTATTGTTTTTTTTAAGTTTTAAAAAAAATGTATTTTGCTCAAGCTGCTTCAACATTTTGCTTCACTATTTCTTTTCTAGTAATAAACTCTATGAGGATTAGGACTATCTTTTTGGACTTTTTTCTTCATTCATGCTCTGGCATCTTATATCTAGGGAGGATTTATTCATTCTAACTTGGCTATGACTACTCAACCCAATTTACTTGAAAAACTCTAAACTAAACTTATTGAAGGTGACCATCTAATAACAGTAGGGCTGAGGGCTTCCTTTTTTTTCTGCCAGATAAAATTCAAATCTTTATCTGATGTTCTCAGACCCTATATGATCTGAGGCACTCTACCTTTCTAGTTTTTTAAAACACATAGTCTGTCCTTTCTTCCCTCCATATCTTTCTTACTCTGTTTTAGAATATCATTTTGTGCTGAATTCCTAATCCATCCTTTAAAACCCAAACCTTTGGTGAAATAATCCTTGAACCCACAAGGTAATGTCCACTCCACTCCTAGCACAAGAAGCTCAATTTTTTATCTTTGATTTGTTTGCCATGGAATATTATATATTTTATCTTTGTAATTTCTTTATCTGTTTAATTTCTTACCTAAGCTTAGTGTGTTCTTAATACCTGTTTAGTATGTATTCATTGCATGCTTTGCTAATGTGTGCTGAATGAATTTGAACAAAATATTGCCAATTGGACTCTCAGAGTGTGGTCATTGTTATGCTCTATAATATAGTGATGGCATATATTTATAGTTTAAAGTTATGTAAATAACATTAAAGTCTTACTGTTTTTTAATTTTATGTAGAATATTATTGTTAGTATTAGAGAAGTTCAGATTTATTACAACTAGTCAGTCAAGTATTTATTAATGATATGCTCATGATATGCTTAGCTCTCAAATACAACTGCTAGAAATAAAGCTAAGGAGCTTACATTTTTAAGGGGTAAGACAATAGAAGAGGAAACTTGGAATTGGAGAACACATGAAGGCATGGTAGAAAAAGTGAAGGATGCAGTCTGGAAAGGGGAGGGTAATAAGCACTTATTATGTGTCATTTTGTGCCAATCACTGTAATAAGTACTCTTAAAAAATATTATGTTACTAAATTCTCATCAGTCTGTCCACTCATCATGAATAGATTTAGAATTAAAATGATTTAAAACATTTACATTAATTACATAAATCAATTCTTTTAAGTTCCTTGTGAGTTCTTAAATTTGTATTCTTTTTACAAAAAGAACCTTACTTTTACACAAACCAGGGGAAAAAAACACAGATTTAAAAGTTATAAATCTGAAGGTGATTCTTTACATTCCAAAAGAATTTCCCATGGAATTCCTTTAAATAGTAATATTGTGCATTGAAAAGAGGATTCTTCACAAATTTGGTTAATGTACAATTATTTGGGACCCATTATTATTGTGCAAAGTGAGGTGTACCTCTAATAAAACAGTCCTTACCCTAATCTTGTTTACAGTCTTAGTTTGTTTGACAAACCCTTTCTGCACAAATAGAATCAAGGTAAGACCAGTTTTTGGCCTTGACTAAATGAAAAGTTTACAATGTTTTTTTAATAAACTTCATTAATGTAATAACATTAAAAACTTTTTTTAGCTTTACAGATATTTATCAATTAATAATATGGATTTATGGCCTATAATTAACTTTTTGAAAATATCTTTTCCATATGAATTCAAGTTCCAGAAGTCATGAACATTTAAATATAAAAAAGAACATGAAAACTATCTTCTGTTATCTACATTTTTGAAGTGTATATTAAAGTTAACATGCTAGTTTAAAAAAAACTCTGCTCACCTATATCTTTCTGAACTTTTTTTTTTTTTCCCTCTTCTATATATTTTAGAAATGTTTCATTATTGTTCTTTTCTGGCACTGTTATCACCATCCACCTGTCAACTTCTTTCAAGTAGACGCAAATAAGTATAAACAAGCAAAATATATAAATAGATTCATTTTTGTCCAAAAATATATGTCTTGTTCTCTATCTGTATCCTATCACATCTCTGCTAAGAGGTGAGAAAATATGCTTCCTTAACCATCTACTCAATTCATAATTAAGATTAATTAAATCTTACTCTTAACATTATTCTTCTGATTCTACTCATTTATAATTTCATCAGTTTATACATATCTTGTCAGGTTTTTCTGAATTCTTCAGAGTTATCATTTCTTATGGAAAAATAACATTCCATTATATTCCTTTGCCATTATTCGTTTCTTTATCTTCCCATTGATGGACACCTACTTTGGCTCCAGGATTTCCTACCAAAAAATTTTTTTGCATGTAAAATTTTTGACCTTGTGGTTCTTTCTCTGCCTTCACAGTATATATATAATAAAGGTATCATTGTGTTGTAGAGCATGCTATATATTAATGTCTTTGAGAATAGTTCCAAACTGGTCCTGTAGGAGAATGCGAGAATATTTCTTGCTCCTTTCATTTATTTCAGATTTTTCTCTCTCATACAACAAACTCAACATATTCGAAATTATTCAGTATCAAACCCTCCTTTCTTCTAAATCGGTCTATTTCTGTCAAAGGTATTATCAACCTGTCAGTCTACCCAGGTACATGACATGATCATGGCATCATGAGATTATCTGTCACTTACTCTTTCTCATCCCCTTATATGAATTCACATGCCAGATCTTGCTTTATATTATTTTCAGTAGTCTCCCTTCTTCAGTTCTCTCCACTTCCATATGCTATTATTGCTTAGGTAATTTTCCTTAAAATTAAAAACAATTAAGATCTCTGGGAGTAGTAATTCATGCCGTTGGAGGATGGATTTGGTGGATCATATGAATTCAGAATTTCTGAGGTTCGGTATATGCATTACTTCACACTGCCCAAGGAGGGACAAACTTACCCAGATTGGAAGTTTAGTAGGTAAAAGCTCCCATAAATTAATATGTGTCAAAATAAAAATATAAATATAAATACATATTTTAATAATTTTAATATAAAATATATTTGAAATATACATAAAATTATAAAATAAATTGTATATATGTATGTTACATATATGTGTGTGTGTGTGTGTGTGTGTATATATATATATATATATATATATATATATATATATATATATATATATATATATATATATATATATATATATATATATATATATGAAATATTTGCTCCTCCCTTCTTCCCTGCCTCTCCCTCATGTCTACCCTTTATCCCCTAAACATTATCTCTCATACACACAGAACTATGTGATTTCCTTACTCAATCATTATCTTTGGTATCTTTCTATTACTTCCAGTATACAGTACAAACACTCCTGTTTCTCTTTTAGGCCACACACAATCAGACAACAATCTATCTTCTCAATCTAACAAACATTGTTTTCCTTCCCATACCCTGATCCAGCAAACTTTCCTTTCCTTTGATCTTTGAAAAGGTCAAAAGATATCCCCAGAATGCATTCATCTTTATCTTTGCCTTATATAGTTCTTCTGTTCTTCCTTTATGTATGATACAATTCCAGAAGTCATTTTTTTTTTGTATGAAGTCTTTCCTGATCTCCCAGTTGCTTTTACTCACACTCCCATAATACTTTGTATTTGACTACTTTGTATGTATTTTTATACACTTTATATTATGTGTGTGTTTTCCCATATATTTGCATTTTCTATCTCAAAATGTAAGGCTTTCATAAATAGGGATTATTTCACTATTTATTCTTGTATTCTCCTAGCATGATTTCAATACCTATTGATTGATTAATTGCTTTCCCTAGTGTTTGGACCAGTTCAGAGCTTCACTGAAAATATTTTAAAATACCTGTCCTGCAATAACTATTATTTGCCCTTTTAAAAAAAAAAATCTTTGCCAATCTGATGATTTTTAAAGTAGAGTGTTAAAATGGTTTAAATTTCTTTTAGCTATAATATATATGACTTTTTTTTTTCCCAAGTAATTTCAAATGGCTGTTGTTAAACATGAATTTTCTATATTGAAAACTGCCTGTTAATATTCTCTGTCCATTTATCTTTTGTGGAATAGTTATTTGTAAATTTTATCATATATGACTGATATGTTTTATTTATCTTTTTTATTGCCTAATACCAAGCAATTTTGGGAAGTTGCTTCTTTGAAATATAATTTGAAACTCACTAATTCTAAGTTCTCATTTTTTCTGACTTTTTTTTTGTCCAGATGTACTTATTTTGTTCCATTGTGTTAAGTAAATAACTCTTTGGTATTTTGATAGAGCATTAAATCTGTAACCAACCATGATCAATTTATCACTAATCATTTAAATAGACATTTATTTCTATAAAGAAATTTAACAATTGTATTTATATTTTTTCTTAGAGTATTGGTAGTTTCCAATTTTGCATGTTTTATTTCATCTTGTATTTATGGTAGTAAAATTAAAATTTTTACCTTCATTAAATATTACTGATGTGGTTTTAATATGCAAGTGATGATACCTTTTTACAAGTAAAGACATTTAATAGTCATAGGATTCTTGAAATACACATGTGACATTTTTTCCACATAATGTTTGTTTTCCTTACTGATACAGATGGTTTGAACAGAATCAGATTAAACTATAGTGATGAGCCAGCTGATATTGGCAATAAATTGCTTGAAGATGAACTTATTGACTTCTCAGAAGATCAGGATAACCAGGTGAAGAATAATACTTAATTAAA